>NW_027438333.1:0-224284 GCF_000715075.1 Nicotiana tabacum | reverse complement strand
CATATTAAATTTCAGAAAATAATTTCTTTCAAAAATTCATTTCTCGGGCTCGGGACCTCGGATTTCGATTTCGGGCATACGCACGAGTCCCATATTTTTCCACGGACCCTCCGGGACCGTCAAATCACGGGTTCGGGTCCGGGTCTGTTTACCCAAAATGTTGACCAAAGTCAACTTTAACCATTTTAAAGCCACAATTTATCAAATTTCACATAATTTAACACATAAGCTTTTCCGGCTACGCGTTCGTATTGTGCACGCAAATTGAGGCAACTGAAGGTGAGGTTTTCAAGGCCTCGGAAGCACGGAAAAAAGGAGAAAACCGGTGATGACCCCTTTGGGTCGTCACAGACACATAGTGTCCCGTAAGGGAATTAAGGTGAATCCGAAGAAGATTGAGGCAGTTCAGAGTTGACCAAAGCCATCTTCAGCTATTGAGATTCAGAGTTTTCTCGGCTTGGACGGATACTATCATCGCTTTGTAGACGGTTTCTCGTCTATTGTGGCGCCTATGACTAAATTAACCTAGAAGGGTGCTCCATTCAGGTGGTCGGAGGAGTGTGAAGAGAGCTTTCAGAAGCTCAAGACTAATTGGACCATAACTCCAGTTTTAGTTTTGCCTTCAACATCGGGTTCTTATACTTTATATTGTGATGCTTCTCGGATTGGTATTGGGTGTGTCTTAATGCAGGAGGGTAGAGTAATTTCTTATGCCTCGCGCCAATTGAAGCCACATGAAAAGAACTACTCTGTTCATGATTTAGAGTTGGCAGCTATTGTTCATGCATTGAAGATTTGGAGGCACTATCTCTACGGTGTGTCTTGTGAAGTATTTATAGATCATTGGAGTCTTCAGCATTTATCCAAACAAAAGGATCTAAATTTGAGAAAGTGTAGATGGTTGGAGTTACTAAAGGATTATGATATTACTATTTTGTATCATCACGGGAAGGCCAATGTGGTGGCCGATGTCTTGAGTAGAAAGGCGATAAGCATGGGCAACCTTATATTTATCCTGTTGGTGAGAGATCGCTTGCTTCAGATGTTCACGCTTTAACCAACCAGTTCGTGAGATTAGATGTTTCGGAGCCCAGTTGGGTCCTAGCTTGTGTACTTTCTCGGTCTTTCTTATATGACTGCATCAGAGAGCGTCAGTATGATGATCCCTATTTGCTTGTCCTAAAGAACACAGTGCAGCACGGCGATGCCAAAGATGTTACTATTGGAGATGATAGGGTGTTGAGGATGTAGGGTCATATTTGTATACCAAACATATATGGGCTGCGTGAGTTGGTTCTTGAAGAGACCCACGGTTTGCGGTATTCCTTTCATCCGAGTGCCGCAAAGATGTATCAGAACTTGAGGCAGCATTATTGGTGGAGGAACATGAAGAAAGATATAGTGGGGTTTGCAGCTCGGTGTTTAAACTGTCAGCAGGTGAAGTATGAGAATCAAAGACCGGGCGAATTACTTTAGAGACTTGAGATTCCGGAGTGTAAATTGGAGCTTATCACTATGGACTTCGTAGTTACACTCCCACGGACTTTAAGGAAGTTTGATGCTATTTAAGGGATTGTGGATCGGTTGACCAAGTCCGCGCATTTTATTCTAGTTGGTACTACTTATTCTTCAGAGCAGTTGGCTGAGATTTATATCCACGAGATTGTTCACCTTCACGGTGTGCCGGTGTCTATCATTTTGGATCGAGGCACGTAGTTTATACTGTAGTTTTGGAGAGCAGTGCAGCAAGAGTTAGGCACATAGGTACAACTGAGTATAACATTTCATCCTCAGATGGACGGACAGTCCGAGTGCACTATTCAGATATTGGAAGATATGTTACACACTTGCGTCATAGATTTTGGAGGTTCTTGGGATCAGTTTCTGCCGCTAGCAGAGTTTGCCTATAACAACAGCTACCAATCGAGCATTCAGATGGCTCTCTATGAGGCTTTGTATGAGAGACAATATCGGTCTCCGGTAGGTTGGTTTGAGCCGGGTGAGGCTAGGCTATTGGGTACTGACTTAGTTCAAGATGTTTTGAAAAAAATTAAATTGATTCAGGATCAAATTTACACAGCACAATCTAGACATAAGAGTTATGCTGACAGGAAGGTTCGTGTTGTTGTTTACATGGTAGGAGAGAAGGTACTACTCATAATTTTTCCTATGAAAGGTGTTATGAGATTCAATAAAAAGGGTAAATTGTGCCCTCGGTATGTTGGACCTTTTGAAATACTTAAGAGGATTGGAGATGTGGCTTATGAACTTGCATTGCCGCCTAGTTTATCGGGTGTCCATCTAATATTTCATGTATCCATGCTCCGGAAGTATATCGGAGATCTTTCTCATATTTTGGATTTCAGTACGGTTTAGTTGGATGGTAATTTGACTTATGACGTTGATCTAGTGGCCATTTTAGACCGGTAGGTTCGAAAGTTAAGGCCAAAGAACATAACTTCAGTGAACTTACAGTGGAGAGGCCAGTCAGTCGGAGAAGCTACCTAGGAGACTGAGTGGGAGATGCGGAGCAGATATCCACACCTATTTGAGACTCCAGGTATAATTCTAAACACGTTCGAGAACGGATATTTGTTTAAGAGGAGAGAATGTAACAACCCGGCCGGTCATTTTGAGTAATACATCCTTGTTTCCCATTTACTGCTTATTATGTGTTCAATTATAATTATGTGACTTGTTGGGGAGGTTTCAGAATGAATTGGAATACCTAGTTCTAAGATTTAAAGCTTAAGTTGAAATAATTGGTCGGATTGTGAATTATATGTAAACGACTCTAGAATGGAATTTTGATGGTTCCAATAGCTCCGTATGGTGATTTCGGACTTAGGAGTGTGTCCGAATATTTATTTCGAGGTCCATAATTAAATTTGGCTTGAAATGGAGGAAATAGAAAATTGAAAGTTTGGTAGGGAGTTGACTTTTTTATATCAGGGCCGGAATCCGATTCTGGAAATTTGGAATAGGTCTGTTATGTCATTTATAACTTGTGTGCAAATTGTGATGTCAAATCGGACTTGATTTGTTAGGTTTCGGCATCAAATGTAGAAGTTGGAATTTCTTAGTTTCATCAGGCTTGAATTGAGGTGCGATTCGTGTTTTTAGCGTTGTATAATGAGGCCTCGACTAAGTTTGTATGATGTTTTAGGACTTGTTGGAATATTTGGTTGAGGTCCCGAGGGCCTCGAGTAAAGTTCGGATGGTTAATGGATCGATTTTTGGACTTAAGGAAAAGTTGGAAAAATCTGGTTGCTAGTGCAACCGCGTCTTCAAAGTCTTGATCGCAGAAGCGTGCTCGCAGAAGCGAGTTTTCCATCGCAGAAGCGGCCAGGCATGGGTTGAGGTAGAGGTCGCAGAAGCGATCAGCTGGTCTGCAGAAGCGGAGTCGCATCTGCGACTGTACAACCACAGAAGCGCAAAGGCCGCAGATGCGGCTTGCTCCTCGCAAAAGCGGAAGGCTCGTCTGCAGAAGCGCTGGAGTCCGCAGAAGCGCTGACCATTCTCGTATCTGTGAGACCGCAGATGCGGTCAAGTATTTCGTAGATGCGAAATTGCTGGACATAATATATTCGAAGGGTCCGAGATTTTCTTCTCATTTTTGGACTTCAAGCACGATTTGGGGCGATTTTTGAGCGAGAATTCACGGGAAATCCTGAGGTAAGTCACTTTGTGATCATTGTTTGTCAATAATATTTAATTATAATTGAGTATTTCGACTAGATTACGTGTTTTTAGATGAAATTCGATGATTTGGGCCTAGGGATTTGAAAATAAGATTTGAGGATTTGGAGGATGAGTTGATGTCGGAATTTGGTAAAATTTGTATGGTTGGACTCGTGGTTGAATGGGCGTTCATATTTTGTAACTTTTGTCGGGTTCCGAGACTTGGGACCCACTGTTTATTTTGAGTTGAATTTCGGATTTTAATTGGAAAATTTAGTATTTTGATATGGAATTGAATCCTATAATTCATGTTGACTGTATCGAAATAATTGTGACTAGATACGAGACATTCAGAGGCCAATTTGCAAGGCAAAGACGTATTGGAATAACGAATTTACACGGTTTGAGGTAAGTAACACTTATAAACTTGGTTCTGAGGGTAGGAATCCCTAAATTACATGTTATATGATTTGTTGGGAGGTGAGGCACATGCTAGGTGACGGGCGTGTGGGCGTGCACCATTGATATTGTGACTTAATTTATTTCGTAGAGTTGCATAATCAAATAATCATTTCATTTTGCACATATCCTCCACGTGTTAGAGAGAATTGAGCTGAGACTCATGTTAAGGATTTTGTTAGGCTACGTGGCGATATTTTTGGGACCTACAGAGGTGTATTTATGTTGAATTAATTGTTTAAATTATAATTTTATACTCAGTCACATCTATTATTTGCATATTATATCATCATGTCGGGTTAATTTTCATGTCATTGAGAGCCCGAGGGACTGGAGATTTTGAGTGATATTTATGGGATCGGGTTGCACGTCGCAACATATTTTACTTATTTATGCTTGTATCTGGATTATTATAGTGCTTGGGTTGAAGGAGCCACTCTGGAGTCTGCACCTGACATAGTGAGTGTAGTTGATTTATATTGAGGAATGGATCTTCCCTGGGCATGGATCTTGCACGAATTATTTATATTTTTGGGATGGATTTTCCCTGGCATGGATCTTGCCCGAATCATTTACATTTGGGGATGGATTTTGCCTGGGTTGTATTGGACTTATACAGTACTTAGTGACTGATTGTCATTTGATATATATATATATATATATATATATATATATATATATATATATATATATATATATATATATATATATATATATATACACACACACACACACCATAGGCTGGTTGGCTATATACAATACTGAGTGATTGAGTATTTTGAGAGTATGGGTGCACGAGGTTTCTATTGAGGTGAATTATATATAGTGCGTACATTGGCATGTAGCTATAGAGATGTCATATTCCTCATATCATTCAGAATTGATCTATTTTTACTTGTACTGAGTTTAAATGTTGAACTTGAAAGCATGCCTACATTTCTGTATTGTTATTGTTATACTTGATTGTACTTGTTGAGCTCGTCATTACTTTCATCCCAAAGGTTAGTCTTGTTAATTATTGAGTACATTAAATCGGTTGTACTCACACTATACTCTGCACTTCGTGTGCATACCTAGGTACCTCCGAATATGGCAACTGCTAGATTTCAGGGATTTATCTGTTGGAGACTATCGAGGTAGCTACTTTGGCGTTTGCAGACCTTGGCTCTCTTTCCTTTCAGTTATATGTACTGTTATACTTTTCTAGACAGTGTTTGTACTAGACACACTATGTTATTATTTAGATGTTCATGTACTCAGTGACACCGAATTTTGGGAGTATATTTGTATCAATGTTTGTGGGATTTTCTATTAAATCTAATTATTATGTTTTCAAACTTAAAAGATTATTGTGATTTATTGAGGTTATCGGCTTGCCTAGTATTGAGATAGGCGCCATCACGATATGCAAATTTCGGGTCGTGACACATACCCTCAGAACCAAGTTTAGAAGTATTACTTATCTCAAACGGTACAAATCTCTACTCCAATAAGTCCTTGCGTCACAAATCCAAATATCTCGAATCTAGCCATAAGCAATTTGATATGATCAATTCAAGCTATAGGAATCAATTCCATATAAAAATGTTAAGTTCTTAATCAAAAATCAAAAAGTCAACTCAAAAGTCAATCCCCCGAGACCACATCTCGAAATTCGATAAAATCAATAAATTCGAATACCAATTTAACAACGAGTCCATCCATACCAAAATTACTCAAATCCAATATTAAAATCTCGATCAAATCCCCAAAATTCGGCCTAAGGAGTTTCCTTCATTTCCCCCCAAATTTTCAATCTAAATCACTAATTAAAGGATGAACAAAGATATAATCATGGAATTTAACCAAAACTAAGTAAGAATAACTAATCCCAATCACTTCCTTGAAAATCCCTCCAAGAATCGCCTCCAACCGAGCTCCAAAAATCAAATTTGTGAAATAACTCAAACCCTCGTTTTTGAAATATTTAAGTATGCCCAGATGTCCTTAATCGCGATCGAGAAAATTCCTTCGCAATTGCGAAACACAAATTATACTGCCCATAATTTAACCCTACGCGAAAGCGAAAAACATTATGCGAACGCGATGCACTGACCTTCAGACCTACGCGATCGCGAACTACATCACGCGGTCGCGATGAACAAAGTGCGCGTGAACCCCCAGCAGCAGGCTTTAGCAGTCATTCCAAGTCTCATTTCATTCCGTTAACCATCTGAAATCCACTAGAGGTCCCGCGGACCCTAACCAAGCATACAAACAAGTCTTAAAACACGATATGAACTTAGTCGACCCTTCAAATCACATCAAACAATGCTAAAATCATAAATCGCGCATCAATTCAAGCCTAATGAACTTTTAAACTTTTAACTTCTACATTTGATGCTGAAACCTATCAAATTACGTCCGATTGACCTCAATTTTGTACACAAGTCACAAATAACACAAAGGACCTGCTCCAACTCCCGGAATCCCAATCCGAGCCCGGTAACCACAAAGTCAACTCTCGATCAAACTTCTAAATTTCCAACTTTCGCCATTTCAAGCCTAGTTCAACTACGGACCTCCAAATCACTATCCAGATACACTCCTAAGTCCAAAATTACTCAACGGAACTAATGGAACCATCAGAACTCCATTATGGAGTCGTTTACATATAAGTCAACAGCCGGTCAACCTTTTCAACTAAAGCTCCCAACCTTGAGACTAAGTGTCTCAACTCATGCCGAAACATCCCCAGAACCGAACCAACTATCCCAGCAAGTCACATAGCAACTAATAAGAATAAAATGAGCAGTAAATGGGGGAACATGAATATAACTGTCAAAACGATTAACCGGGTCGTTACACCGAGCTACAACCAAACCACCTTGGTTCTGAACTTGAGAGTGGAGAAAATGAATACATATAATTTTATTTGCATGTTTATTTCTATATATGCTTGGGATCAAAGAATACATGCATGGAAAATAAAACTTTTTATTTCTCTCATGTGACTTGTAGGGGGGATTATATGATAGCTACTTTTACCGTTCATCACCTTTATGTGGGAGAGATTTTTAGGTTTCTATCATTTCTTGATTGGATTTTGTTGTATATAACGACATTAAATTATGTGTTACCCAATTGGCAAGCATTAAGATAAATATCTTGTTGTGTCTTATCATTTTAAGTATCATTTTAATCATATAATATTGTTCCTTCCTCGAATTAATTAGCATGTTCTCAAATTATTATTTTTGTATTCTAATTATTTAATTGCTGGTTACGGAAAGATTTGATTCATATTGCATATGCCATTTATTAGCAATATTCATATGTTTCCTAATTACTTTCTTGATTATATTTTTACCTTGAATTTCAAGGAATACTGTTCCTTTGTTTCCTTTTTCCCAATTGATAATATTCAGATGAATAGCATTATTTTTCTGGTTTCCAAATCTGTATTTGAGGGGGGGGGGGGGTTAAACTATTTATTCAATGTTTATGTACAAAATGTAAATTATAATTTTGTGTTGAAATTTTAAAATCGTTCTCAGAATTTTCAAAACATTTCTATGGAATATCTATCTGAATTCTTCACATTCTTTTATGGAATACCTATCTAAATTCTTCAAATTCTTTAAATATTAGCCTTTTGAAATTGTTATACATGTATATAACAATAAATATAAGCATTCATACAATTCTAATTAAATGGCTAATTTTGTCCACATTTCACACATTTATTAATAATACTGATGTGACTATTAAAAATTAATACTCATTGACATGAGGTACACGCGCAACGTATGCCCAGAAACTAGTTAGCTGAAGCACACCATGTCAAGAGTATCTTTATGCTAGTCTAGCCCAACACCATTGACACACATCTGGCTTGATTCTTGTGTTGATGAATTAATTAATTTATTTTCCAAAAGGAAGTTCCAATATTACAAACAAAGAAACTTTAATAAGCTGAAGGCACACCATTGTAAGGATCACCAAAAACTGCAACATTGCCTGGCCTTGAGAATACAATCTACAAGATAGAAGCAACCTTTATAAGTTGTTTTACTTCTCAGATTTAGTTAGATAATTTCAAGATTTTTTTAAAAAAAATGGATAAATGCATGTATTTACTATTAAAGACATAATTTAATAAATAAAAATGTCTCTACTTGGACTGCTTAAGTTCTCCAAAGATTTATCAGCATATACCTGATAATCTCCTAGCGTGCATGTTTTGAATCCAGCAGCACAGTAGTCAAAGTAGTACTCCCATGTCCTGATGAACTTGTCGTCAAATCCCAAAGCTCGAATTTGGCTAGTGATAAAGTTATCAATAGTCAAGTATAAGCATTTACAACTGACTACAAAGAATCGTTTTGGACTTATGTTGATCTTGTTACCTTTGATTTTTCAAGAATTTTTCTCGCCAACATCTCAGCGTCTGATAATAGTGAATTCCTATCTCTTCCAGGTGCACTACACTGCATTTATATCATTTATCAAATGCTTTAAAAAAGAAATGTTTCTAAAAATATGACAACAACAACATCAACAACAATCCCATTGAGTTCCCACAAGTGGGGTCTGGGGAAGACAATATATACGCAGAGGCGAGTTTAGGATTTAAAATTTATACGTTCAACTTTTAAGATTTTTTGCATTGAACCCATTATATTCTTAAAGAAGACTTTTGAAACATGTGGTCTTAAAAGCTTAAGGGGTAAAAGCTTTGTGGGACCATGACATTTGTGTGGTTATAAAAGTTTGTCATTAAGGGGTAAAATGAAGAGTTTAAAGTTGAATTAGTTCCATTTGTAGAAATGTATCATTCTTTTTGGAACGGACTAATAAGGAAAGTGTGTCATCTGAATTGAAACAGAGTGATTACTATTTTTTTGCAAATTTAGTAGATTTTTACACATAATTTATGCTCCGCATCGAAAATTATGGATTCACTTGAAACCGTAATGTACGTGTTACATTCGCCCTTGTGTGCACGCAGACTTTACCTCTATCCTGGAAGGGTAGAGGGTTGTTTCCTATAGACCCTCGGCTAGAGAGTAGATGAAAAAAGCACTGGCCGCAAGTAGTAACAACATCAACAAAATGTGACAGCATGCTAGTGCAAAATCACAAAATGAAATCTTTGTTACCATAGTCTGGATGCTGCAGCCATAGCTGATGTTACTCGATTTAGTGCAGGCAAGCATCCACCTGGGAATATATACTCTTTTATGAAGTCTGAGCTCTGCCTGTATTCGTCATACCTCTCGTCTGGTATTGAAATGAACTAAGGAAAGCCAACACTTTGAAAATCAGCATAAACATTTGAAGGGAAAAGTGAACAAAGTGGAATGTGTTGAGGGGTCATGACTTTAATTCATTACCTGTACAACTAGAAGCCCGTCTTCTGCCAGTGCAGATTCACAGCAAGAAAAGAATTCCCCCATGAAATCATGACCAACATGTTCTAACATCCCGCTGAAAATTATCAGTAGTACAATTTTAACACTGGCTCGACATGTAATGTAATACAATATGTCCAGACGAAGACTGATAAAACCTCACCATGATATAATCCTGTCATATTTGTCCTTATTTGGCATTTGGCGATAGTCACATAGGAGAAATGTTATTTGATCCTGTGAAAAAGTTTCATTGAATTGAATATTATGGAAAAACGAGAATGAAATTCTGAACTCAAACATTTTGAGCTTCCATACACATTTTAAGTACTATACCTGAAGGCCTGCTTGTTCAACTATCAACTGTGCATACGTAAGTTGCTGCTCAGAGAGAGTTACACCAGTGTATTTACATCCTGTTTGCTTAACAACTTCCACAGCCAAACTTCCCCAACCAAATCCAATCTCTAAAATGTGATGTTCCTTGCTAATTTTTGCCTAAAAAGAGAAGCAGAATCAAATTGTGCCTGAAGTGGTAGGGCAGCCCGGTGCACAAAGAATCCCGCATTGACATAGGTCCAGGAAAGGGTCGCACCCCAAGAGAGTGTGATGTATACAGCCTACCCTAATGCAAGCATTAGTGGCTGCTTCTACAGCTCCAACCCATAGCCTATACGTCACACGGAAATAACTTTACCGTTGCTCCAAGACCCCCCTCTAAAAACTGTGCCTGAAATATATGTAGAAATGGGGAAGATTTCTACTTAGTTGATGATTTACCTTTTTGATGAGAAGAGAAATCTTTCTAAGTTGTGCAGTTTTCAGGTCTTCATCCTCACTCTAGGGAAATTAAGAAAGAAAACTAGATCACCACGGAATGAGATTAAAGAACAAGAAATGCAGAAAAAAGTAGAAAGAATTTAAAAAATGAGAGCTAACCTTGAATATAGCACAGGAGTATGTCATTGTCTCATCCAAAAAGAGTGAGAAGAGTTCATTACTCTGAACAAAAAGTTAACAACATAATGCTGATCAATCTAGCAGCCTATTTTAAACAAGAAAATTACATGAAAACAGAATTAAGAGAGTAATCTATACAATAAAAATTAGATATAGGATTAAGTAACTTCTATTTCAATAGTGATCTTTGACATCCACAACATACTTTGAGTGATATAAGATGCAAGTTATTTAATTACCAGGTCATAATGGCGAGAGATATTCCGTCGAGCCTTTGTCAGGGTGTTTTGATTTGAGACATGTTGAATGAAATATTTTGCAGATGATAACGCTGCTGTAGAAAGCAGTGGTGTCCACCAGCCTCTGGAGAACAAAGTAACAAAAAAAATTTACGGTATGAACATAAGTTGCAATTTCCTGATTTCAGTTTTAATAAACTACTTACCTTTTGTTGCTAGACCTTGTGACTGATGCTTTCAAATCTCTGTTGGCAACAAATATCTGAAAAAGAATTTCAGGAAGTTAAGTACAAACCAAAAGCTACTTACGAATACGTTTAGTCATTTTCTCACCATGAAAAGATTAAGAAGACCTTCATTCTTGTCAACAAAAGAGAAATCCCCATGAATAAAAGCATCAGCAAGGCCTAAGTCACCTTGAGTTGCAACCTACAAGAGACTATCTATATCACAAAATTTGTCTAAATTGGAAAACTTTTAATTTTTCTTTTTGGCTTTATCGCTCGATTACTTGTAGAGGCCGGAAGGGAAGCCTTGGCGTAATTGGTAAAATTGCTGCCATGTGACCAGGAGGTTACAGGTTCGAGCTATGGAAACAGCCTCTTGCAGAAATGCAGGGTAAGGCTGTGTACAATAGACCCTTGCGGTCCGGTCCTTCCCCGGACACCGCGCATAGCGGGAGCTTAGTGCACCGGGCTGCCCTACTTGTAGGGGGCAAAAGAAACTTTCAAGTTACCTTCCAGTAAAACTGTGTACTATGAACTCTAAGAGAAACTTTGAGAGTGCATTTCCTGTCTGTTACTTGGAAGGTGAATATTGTACCTCCATCTTCCAACAAGCTGTGTATCAAAAAATATAAAGTTACTATCCAATATCTTTAAATATTAGAAAAAAGAAACTCAAATATGCGCGAGTAATATTCCAACACTTCCAGCATGAATAATTCAGACTATTCTGAAGCTATGTATAATTGAAGGAATAATACAAAACAAAAAGTACAATAAATCTCGATTCACACATGATTTGTTTTACAACACACTTTTTGACTTGTACATGAGCTTTAAGTCAATCGATTTTAATATAAGAAGTGCATTTTCTCAATAAAATGGTCGTTCTGCATCTTGCTACCATTCAAATAATATAGATGGAAATAAACAATTTGTTAGATATGTATCTGCTAATATTTTTGGATTAAAGCAACACAAGGCGAAACTATTATCACTCACATTATGCATCCAGTTGCAATGAAACTTTTGAGAAATCTAGTAACGAGGAGGCGTGCTCCTGTTTCAGGCCAGGTTGGTACCATGTGCTTGGGATTGTCCAGGATGGTACATTTCCTTCTAAGTATGTCATCTGCAGCAGCCACACCCGCCTGAGGAGGAGCAAATGTAGTAATCATCCACTTGGCATCAAAGGAATAACAAAAGCTGGAAAAGGCTCCAAATTGTTTTCAGAGTAAGGTGATACTTAAAGTTAAAATCTGTTGAGCTTGTCATTAATGGAAGTTGGACTACCTTTAGTTCGTCCTCATGGAAGCCATAGCCTGAAAGTATTGCAATAAATATACATCAATAAGCAGTGAAACACAAAGCGGAAAATAAAGTCTGCACTAAAGGGAAGGAAAGACTAAAGTCAGAACAACTCAAGCTACAAGCATTGGCAGTTGTTTTCCTTTAACCTTATGCGGAAAAAAAGTGAATGAATCACTCTTTGCAAAGACAGCTTGGCTGCTGGTTTAGTCCCCTCAATCCCAATGGTTAGGGCTATTTCATCTAAATAGTATAGCCCGCCTTGGGCCAAGCTCGCACTGTTTTCTCCAAAAGGCCTCATCCTTAAGAATATCCCTACAACTTATATGTCACTTCCTTTTCTTTTTAGCTACCAATGTGGGACTTTGTTCGCACACTCAACACTAGACAAGATAGAAGGTTACAAAGGATTTCCATCTTGAAGCAACTCTCTGTACTCTGCATAAAAGGAGATTCATACCTTGATATGCTCCACAAAACCATATTCCTCTCTTCCCTTGGATTTGATCTAGCTCCCGTGAAGCTTTTGATGCAGCAACTGAGGGGACTAGGTGGCATGTTGTCCACTTAAGCAATGTATGATCTGGTGTGTGAGGAGGATCGATGGTTACGAGATAAGGCAGCTTTGTGTCGACAAGATTCTGTAAGTTTAGACAGCTCATAAAATAAGAGGATAGTTACAAGAGAAGAGACTCCCCACTGAAGAACATTATCTTCTACTTTCTACAGAAAATCCTAAATCACTGTATTGCATAACATACCTGGATTATATTGAGCCAATATGTCATGCATCCTCTATTATTCATAGTTCCAAGAAAGTTCAAAGCACTCCATGCTGCCGGTTCACGAGGCAGGAATGTTTTGTCACGATGAAGGAAAATATCACTGTCCTAAAGGAAGAGAAAATGATTTTTGTGACATCATAAATCCTATTAAGAATATGGTTCAATCCACAACTCACTTCTTTCAAGCCAGGTAGTATGAGAAATAAGTTAAAAGGAAATTTTCAAGATTATGTGGTGCTCGTGGATTGAATTTTAGAGGTGGAATTACTAATTATATTAATCTTGGTCTCCAGTACGATTTTCATATTATCTCAGAAATCTAGCAGGTTGTAGTTGTTACATTGACTACAACCAGCCACCATTAGAACATGCATTTTAATTTAACTTCACTAAAGCACAAAATAGAGCTCCTCGGGTGCCTTTTCTTAGAGGATCTCTATACTGTAAAGGAATCAAAAGTACCTGTAGATATAATGGAAAGCACCCAGAATTCTTGTTTCATCGTATGTTGCCTCTTTGCCTAACATTTTCAGAGTATTTGGTGCATGCGCAGCCATTATGCATCCATCATATACTTCTTTGGCACCATCATTGGAAGCTATGGTACAACCTGCACGGGCTCTTTCTTTTACAGTTAGAATGAAGAGTAGTCCATAGCTATGTGATAGTAACACAATGCAGCTGATTGAAGTTTTTCCCTTGGATAAGCACTAGATTAACTTTATCTACACCACTATCACTTGAAAAAAAATCACAAAATGAATATAAACTAAAAAAACACATGTTCTTATAGTGGTCAATGAGGTGGTGTAAACCTTGGAGACCATGGTTCAAATCCTGGCAGAGACAAAATCAGTACATGATTTCTTCCCATTTGCCTAAGCCTGGCGGAAGAGTAACCTAGTATTGTGCTGATGGGAGGTAACAGTTACCCAATGGCATAGTTGAGATGTGTGCAAGCTAACCCGGACACCATTGTTACACTAATGGATATCAATGAAAACCATCTTCATCATTTCTGGTTTGGCCTTTACAAAGGACCATTTTTAAACACATAAAGTGATGGTGTTTTTTCATTAACTAAATTGCCCTCAGGTAATAGCCTGTCCGTTTTCCAAACAGATATATGCCTATCTACTATTAAGATAAAAGAAACAGCACAGCAAACTCTAGCAAAAAGCCATAAATTAAATCAAGCTAGACCTTCTTCATTTGTCGATACAGAATTTACTTCACAACCAGTTCTTATTTGGCAGCCTCTCTTCTCCAGTTCCTCCTTAACCTGTATTCAGTGCCCCCGTCAAAATCACTCTCAAGGATGATATATGCTTAACATAATAAATCATGCAAGAAGGTGAAAATTGGTAATTGCATGAAGTTTTCCTTTTAGAGAAATAGTAAAAACTGTTGTGGTATCTATGAATTAAAAAAATCACCTTGTTCACATATGCATGTGACCGCCAGTGAGCAATTGAGGGAGACCAAAGAGCTGTAAAGAAAGAAACAAAAGCACCCTTAGGCACAAAGACAATAAAATGATATATGTAATCTACACACGAAGTATGCTAATTGAACAGTAGATAAGAGAAATGAAACCTGCAGAAGATGGTGGTCACGGAAGAATGAAAGAAGGGAATAAGCAGAAAAGCTCATTACTCCTTCTAAGGGACAGGACCAGATTGAAGCGCATATTGGAATCTGTGGAACATTTATGTAAATTGCTTCGACAATATGTTGAATAAAGTAAAAGGCCAATACAAGTATGTATCAAAATCAAGAACTACAACAAACAGCATGTCACCAGATAAGCCTTCTGAAATAACTCTAAATAGCCGTGTGACTTAATAAATTGCCCTAACGTTTCATCGCGATCAATGTCTGGATTGTTGTCAAGTGCTTCAAGATAACTGCAATGCAATCAGAAACGTATTCGTGATGAAATAAATTTCATCGGAGATAGCTCTTTCCTTGACATATAAATAAAGAAAGCATACAAAGCAGAACGATTTAGTCCATTTTAATCAAATGCATGATGTTCAAATGAACAAAGAAGAATATGTGCTCTAAATTTCTAATGAGATCAATAAACCAACAAATTGCTCAATGGAATTGACTAATGATAAGTAGTCACATATATAAAGATAAATAAGTTATTAGTACCTTGTGACATCCTGCTTGAACTTGCTAATTTCTCTAATCATTTGCCAAAAGTATGGATTCAACACATTCTTCTTCTGTGCAAACAAACTAGAGATTCCATTTCGGGTACCCCATTCGCAACCACGGTCTTGGTCTAAGCTCACTGAAAATGACATATCGGAGATCTCTGTATCAACTCCAAGGAAATCAAAAAATTCCATCATGTTTGGATAAGTTACCTGTCAATTACACCGTTTCAGCATTCATCCACATGCTCACCCCCACAAGAGTTCAGTGATTTTGTTGTTACAAACAAAAGTAAAGTGACTTTAGAAGATAATTTGGGATAATTGAGTGACCATTTGTGTAATGAACTCAACAGATAGACTCCTTTCCTCTCCAAAATGAAACAAACAGAAAGCAAAAAATTTCCATCTTCTTCTCTAACTGCTATCTACAATTCACAAAGTTTCTTCAAGTGAAAATTCAAGTTAATTGTTTGTACTCGAATTTCTTTGTCTTTGTAAACTCTTGAAGGAATTCTGCCTTAATCATTGCAGCAACGAAAGTGGGAGGCTCAAATTCCTTAAGGACAGTGACTACACTATCAAGGCCTGATTATTTCGTCCTCATATTCTGCTATTTTTTAATCTAGTCTCAAAGCCAGAGGCAGAACCACAGTGTCGGCTACGGGATCGGTCGAATCCAATAGCTTTGGTTCAAATTATTTATTTGTCTTAAATTTTTCATTAAATATGTACAAGTTATTAATTTCGAATTTAGTAACTTAATAAGATAGAATCCTGAATCCATAAACTTGAAATCCTGGCATTGTCTATGCTCAGAGTAAATTGACTCTCTAGTTTTTACACTCAGGTTCTGCAATATTGTTGGCTCTGGCTCAATTTTTTAGCTCTTATAGTTTTGTTTTCGTGGACTTTAACGATAACATCCTAGGAAGCTCAACTCTATTCAAGGACAAGGATAAAGCTTTGGAATCTCAAAGAGGGCCTTCAGCAATATGTCAAGCTAAAGAGTTACAAAACAAGGTCATTAGATTTTAAGTGCAAATGAAGAAGTTGTTAATTGGGAGGAAGAGCTCAAGGATAAAGGATGTGAATTGTCTAGGTGTTACAATTGTTTTATGGCTCAAATTCATGTCCAAGAAGAGGAGTATTGGCTCCCAAGAGATATCCTTTGAAGAAGGTCCTAATCAGTCCACTTTTTGACCAATTTGGCACCTAATATATGTCCAAACTTGCATCCCATAAAGTCATATATAAAGCCACGTTTTTATAATATAAAAAGGATTTACTTGCTTCCCAAAAATGGTTCAATAGGCGTGCTAGATGTTAAGTGCAAGTTGGTGCCAAGTTGTTTGCAAGTTGCCTTCAAGATTTCCAAGATCTTATCCAAGATTGGGTTTGGACTTTCAAGATCCTATCCTAGATTGATATTAACTTATTCCCATATATTTTGGAATTGTATTTATTGCTTTCCTAGGTAGTTAAGGTTATGTTTTTCTTTTCCTAAGATTGTTGGAATTACTTTCCAAGAATGACTTGATTTTTGTTTCCTAGTTTTTTCCTTTCCCTAAGGTAGTTGGACTTATTGTCCAAACTAGTTTAGGACTTTATTTTCTTGTTTTTTAGGTAGAATTTCATGACCCCTTTTCTATATAAAGAGGTGTCTTCTTTATTTTTAGACTTAAATTATACTCTATTATCAATAAAATTGTGAGATTTTTCTTGCACTCTTGTGTGTGACTTCTCTTGGATTTATTCTTCAACCTTTAAGACTCAACTTAAGGTGGCATGATTAAACTCTTTTCGAAATCTTAGATCACTTCTAGTTATTCAAGAAAGGTGATAAATTTAGATTTGTTGTTGTTCTTGTTATTTTAAAGGGTCGAGTTTCACAATCTATCTCCTGTTTTTAATTCTCTATCAAAGGTGATTAGTTCTTCGTAGCTAATTATTGTTGTTAGGATTCAACTTCAAGAATAGACTTCATGAATTCAAGAAACTCGTTCTTGAATTCAATCTATCTTTAATTTCTGTCTTCTTTTTCGTTTCCCTATTTTCTTTTAGCTTTTGCACGTTTTTTGATTTTTTTTATTTTTCTTTAGTAATTCTTGAATCTCCTATGGTGTTGTTATCATTTAACCTAAAACATTATGGTCCGAACTTTTCCCTCTATTTCCCACGTGGGATTTGCCTAAATTTCAGTTAAAAGCTATTCAACATAGTAGAAGGAAAAAAGGGGAAGGTTTATCTATTTTCACCGAAGAAATTTATAAAGTGGGGAAGAACAAGTTAAGTTAAATTTACTCAATCTAGCCTATTAACAGTTATTTCGTTAACTAGAAACAAGAAAAGATAAGCTACTTTTGATTTAGCACAAATATGAATTTTGAATTAGATGAATAAGTATTTTATTAATTTCATAGCAAACAATCTAGCCTAGTGAAGAACAAGCACTACGTAAGACAAGAATTCAATTTTTTTTAATCAAATCAATTCCTTTTTACCTTATCTCTGATATAGAAGTATCATAGTATTAATCCAAAAAAAAAAAAAAGCAGAGAACTGTTGTTCCTATCCATTTAGGTACTACTAAATTGATTAACAGAGAATCAATAGTTATATTTCAGAGGAACAAAAAAAAAGAGGAAATTAACTAGATGTGTAGGATTGGACCAGTTATGTTGATTGTTTATGAAGCTGATATATAGATTGATTTTGTGATAATATAGGTAGTTGAATGAGTCTTATGGACTGCTCGAGGTGACACGTTTGGTATTTCGACACGAGTACTGTGAGTAGTAATTTATCGCAATTTGTGTTTTTATAACCTGCATGGTTTATACATGATTTTGAAAATAAAATGTATTACCAAATGTTTGAAATCGCACGTGGGACAATTTCTTTACTTGATATGGCCGGTACTAAACAATTTACTTGAGAAGTTTCCAATTATTTGAAATAGTCTCAATATTACTAGACATATTTTACTGTTACTTGAGATATGATTATCATTACCGAAATGAGGTTACACGATTTGATAAGAATTGAAATGTCCTATACTATTTTAAAAATGCTTTCATGTGAATATTTAATGTTTACAGAAAAAAGTATAAATGAGAGGAGACTTTGAAGGATTACGTACATAACAACGGGTTCGTTAGACCTGGTGCACCTTGTATATACAGATTAAAGATTACAGTTGTAGCCCTCACTAGTGGGAAGGTAGAACTAGCATATGGTTACAGTTTTCCCTCGAGTAGGGACCTATAGTTATACTTAACTCCTTTTACGAAGGGGTCCACACAGTGATATAAATTACATGATCCTTTCTTGGAAACCTCCCGAACATAAGGTTTGATATGACTATATTTCAGAGTTTATTACTAAATTGTTAATTGATTCCTGCTTATATGAAAACAAACAAGACTGATTGTTGTTACCGATTATGAAAAGCATATTTATTTCATGATATTTTCTGATTACTAAACAAGCATATTTTCTGACTTGTCCCCAATAAAAAAAGTTGTGGTTTAGTGTTATTATTCACTGAGCTAGCGACTCACTCCCTGCTATTTTTTTTCCAAAGACAACAGTTGACACGAGTAAGGATTTTGTTAATTAGAGTACACCAGTTGATAGCTCCTAGTGAGCCTCGCACTTGTTTGCATGAGCGAAAAGTTTATTTATTGTTATCGTCTTTTCTCTCCATAGTCATTTTTATTAGTGTCATAAGCATTCACTCATTATATTAGACTAGTTACTCGTATTGTACTTTCTTTTCATATTTTTCAAATGGGTTTAATATTATTATGTTAAGGTTGATAATGCTAGGTGAAAACTTATTTTTGGTTAGTTGATGAATATTATGATTGATTTAGCTGGATATTGGTTGGTTGTTATCTGTTTATGAGATAATTTTTTTTTGACTAGTCCTAAAATAGGGAAAACTCTGTAAAATTTTCTGTAAACTATACCAATTGTATAGTCAAACACTTTACCGTTAACTAATTTATTGTGCAACACTCACTTTATTTAGAAATATTAAGGTATGAATTATAGAGGTCATGTTCTTAAATAAACACTTTATTACCCGTAAGTACTTTAATGTTAGCTTATACGATTATGTTCAAACCTTTCTATAACAATATCGTTTGTTCCGATATTTTTTAATTTTTATATTGAATGATTGTGATACACCTATAACATTTGATGTTTAAATATTTTTTGACTTTTATAACCAAAAATTAATTCTTTTTAATGTTACATATAAAAAATAAGAAAATTATATTATTCAAATTTAAATACTCAAAAGATATATATATTTCACTAATTAATTACTAAAGAAAGCTAATATATTACAAATAAATTCATCATTAGATGCACAAAGATTTATACTCTAAGGCACACATTTTAAAACTACTAGAAGATTAAATTCTTTCGAGATTAATAGAAAAACTCTGTAATTGTATCTTGTTTAGTAGATTCAAGTCTCTTACTAGTGATATAACGCTTGAATTGGTGAAGATTTATGTCTAAACTTTTAGCAAAAGGATATCTGATAGCTTTCTCGACAATCTAAGGGTTTAACAGTTGAGTTTTCTATCTCAGTTCAAGGAGTAATAGGTTGAGGTTAAAATCTTTAAACTTATTGTTGGTGATCTTAGAGATTATATATAGTTGTTATAGAGAGATAATTTTACAAAGAGCGTAGTGCTATAAAGATAGATGTTACTGTTATAGGTAAAAAATTATTATAAAGAGGTAAAATATAATATAAAAAATCGATTCAGAGAAAAAACTTTACTTTTACGGTGAATGAATGTTATATAATGATATTGTTATAGAGAGGTATGATTGTAAGTACTTTAATGTTTACTTAACACATAAATAAAGTAAAAAAATACTTATAAGCTAGTTTGATCATCTTGTTCGCTTACTAAAACACCCTCAAACCAGATTACCCGATTGAAGAACCTAAAACCAAGGTCAAGATCCACGCCGTCAACGGTAACAGTCTTGGCATGGCCACCAAGATAATCTTCCTTCTCATAAACCACAACTTTCACTCCAGATTTTGCCAATTCATATGCACAAACCAGTCCACTTATTCCTGTCCCAACCACTGCTACTTTCATTTTGAAACTGAGACTTCAAGCTAACAACTGCAATAACAATTAAGATGAGAATTGAGGTAAAATGAGAAGAAGTTAAGAAAAGATAGTACTCCATCTATTGACTGATCTTGAAGTTTAAGAAATAAAGAAATACTTCTGAAACTTGTGGTCTATATATGCCATAGACATTTCTGTGATTATAAAATCATTTCATGGGCATGACATGGAGTATTTGAAGTTGAGGATGATAAACTTACCTCAAGGATATTATTGGAGTTTTGGAGTTGAAGAGACCAAAAAATGCAGGAAGAAAGGAGATGATAGAGTAGAGTCTTCTCTCCTAATTTATGGAAAATCTTTAGCAGATAAAAGCCATCTCATAGTTGTAATATATAAAGTCATTCATTAACTCGTAATAATATTAATTAATCAAGCCAAGCATCTTCATCACCAAAACACGTGTTCCATGATAGTTACTCTTCACGTCCTAAAAATGATAGTAATATTTTTCGGATTTCAACGGTCAAACGAGTTGTTCTTTCACCACCAGCTTTTTACATATACCCTTTAGCTGTTTTGAATTGTTAATATAATTATTGTGACTTATAATACTTCTTATGTAGTTCTTAAATATATAAATTTTATTAAAGCATAAAGATTTTATTCCCAAATTCATAGTCAATGTTAAAAAATTTGATTCTCGAAGTCGAAAAGTATCATCCTTTGGAACGGAAGAGTACTTAATTATCCTCAAAAGAAAAGAAAAAAAGAAAAGGTATCATTGAGGGAAAAAAAAGATTGTGTAGCAACAACGGTTGATTTATTGTATTTGTTTTACGTGTAAGTTTTATAATGCATGAAAATGTATATGAGGCCCTTCTTTAGTTTTTACTCTTCTGCCTGTGCTTATTAAAGTAATTGTTTCTAATCTAACATTATAAGAAAATTGATGAAGAAGTTATAAATTGTTTACCAGTATATATTCAGAACATAAAGAGCCATGAAGAAAGTAGTTTTGATCGTTTTAGAAATAAATTTTGTTCATTAGCTTTGTTAGTAACTCTCGTACGTCAAGAATCCAATTCCCGAATCCAATTGTGATGGCGCCTCTCGTAAAAAACAAGGCCAGCCAAACCAAAATGGAACACCTCTTTAAGCAGTTAATTATCATAAACAGTAATAAACATAATATAATATCCATAGATTGCGAAAATTTAACGATAACAACAGTGGAAACCATCCCGACATAGCCTAAACTGGGGTGTCACAAGTCATGACCAACTGAAAAATCCGGATACAAGTCTACTGAACACTAATTCCGATACAATAGTTCTAAAAACAACATGAAAATGATAAGATAAGGAAGGATCAACACTGCCTGAACTGGGAGAATCAGCACTCACGAGCGGACTCTGCGATACCTGAATCTGCACACATGGTGCAAGGAGTAATGTGAGTACTCCGACTCAGTGAGTAATAATTATAAATAATGGCTGAAAGTATGAAAACACGTAAAGACACAAAGTAATTCCATATCAAGCAGTAAAATTACTTAAAGCAGTAAATCAGTGAAGAAATCAAATGATATTCCTTTTCAAAACAAGTAAAACAGGTAATTTAATAGGTAAATAACAAGTAGAAATCCGCCCCTCGGGCACAATATCAATCGCTCAGAACAGTATCAGCCCCTCGGGCTCACTCTCAGTACAACATCAACCCCTCGGGATCAGTATCAATCACTCAGAACAGTATCAGCCCCTCGAGCTCACTCTCAGATCATAATGGGTACCCGCGCTCACTGTGGGTATGCAGACTCCAGAGGGGTCCCTTACGGCCCAAGCGCTATATCAAGCCACCTCGTGGCATCATCACTCGGCACTCGTCCTCACATCACTCGGCACTCGACCTCACATCACTCGGCACTCGGCCTCACATCACTCAAGCCACCTTGTGGCATATAAAGTATCTCAGGCCCTCGGCCTCATATCACTCAGCATATCCTCACATATGGCCCTCGGCTTCACTCAGTCCAAAACTCATCACAAGTCCCTTGGGCATTAGTAAAACAGTAGTTCTCAGCCCAAAACATGATGTAGAAATATCATTTAAGTTTCAAATCTGGGTAAAAGTAGCTAAGTTTGTAAAACAGTAGATATCAACAGGACTGAGTTCAAATAATAAGTCAAACAGTGAGGAAACAATGATAAAAATCCCCGAAGGGTTCAAATAGTTGGCACGAAGCCCAAATATGACAATCATCCCAAATCATGATGATAACAAATGAATTTCAGTCAAATACGCAGTAAAATCATCAATCGGGACGGACCAAGTCACAATCCCCAGTAGTAAAAGACCTCACACTCATCATCCAGTGCGTATCTTGCCTCAATATAGCACTACGATGTGCAATCCGAGGTTTTCAAACCCTCAGGACATCATTTACAATCATTACTCACCTCGAACCGGCTAAATCTCTAGCTCGCGACGCATTTGCCCCTCAGAATTGGCCTCCACGCACGTCGAATCTATCCAAAATCAGAACGAATATGTCACAATATGCTAAGGAAACAAAGCCCAAGCGAAAACAATCAACAAAGGGCACGATTCCCGAAATTACCAAAACCCGAGCCTGGGGCCCACGTCTCGAAATTGGGTAAATTTTACATTTTCAGAATCCTCATACCCTCACGAGTCTAACCATACCAAAATTATCCAATTATGATACCATTTGGTCCTTCAAATCATCCTTATACATTTTTAAAAGGTTTCACAATTTTCTTCCCAACTTCCATCCTAAATCACGAATTAAATGATGAATTTAGTGATAGATTCATGTATTTTAGCCAAATCTGAGTTAAAATCACTTACCCCGATGAATTTCTCGAAAAACCTTCGAAAAATTGCCAAAATCCGAGATCTCTAGGTCAAAATATTAAATAAAACCCAATATCTCATATTTATAGAGTACCCCTCAGATTTCAGCCTCCGCGGGCCACACCAAATCGACCACGGTCCGCACAAGCCAGTGTGGTCCGCGCAAAAACAACCGCGGCCGCATAGGCCTTCCTCTGCAGTGACAGGCTTTAGGATTTTGGCCATAACCTTTTTTACAGATGTCCAAATTGCGATATCTTTACCTTTCTCGAAACTAGACACAAAGGGCTACAACTTTTGTTTTTGAATAATCTCAAAATTCCTTGTATATTAAAAGATATGAGCTACCGAAGTAGGACCAACGAATCGTTCCCCACCGCGGCCGCACACCATTTTGTGCTGCACAGCACATACCGCGGCCGCACTTCTTTTTGTGTGGACCGCGCGGGTGGTTTCCGAGGCCTGCAACCCTCCTGGACCTACTACAACTATGCTTTTCGGCCTAAAACATTCCAAAACCTACCCGGGACCCCCGAAATTTCAAACTAATTGTACCAACACATCCCATAATATCGTTCAAACTTGTTCAACACTTCAGAACACTTACAACAACATCAAATCACCAATTTAACATAGAATTCAAGCCTAAGAACTCCAAAAACTCTTAAATTATGCTTTCGCTCAAAAAGTCTATCAAATCTCGTCCGAATGACCTAAAATTTTGCACACACATCCCAAATGACACAACGAAGCTACTGCAACTCTCGGAATTCCATTCCGACCCTTATATCAAAATCTCTCCTATCAACCTGAAATTGCAGAAATATCAATTTCGCCAATTCAAGCCTAAATCTCCCCTACAACTCCAAAACCCATTGTGATCGCGCTCCAAAGTCACAAATCACCTCCCGAAGCTAACCGAACCATCAGAACTCACATCCGAGCCCTCTAACTTATAAGTCAACATCCGGTTGACTATTTCAACTTAAGCCTTCTTAAAAGAGACTAATAGCCTGTTTGGCCAAGTTTCTCAACACAAAAAAGTGCTTTTTTTTCTTTTCAAAAACACTTTTTTTTCCTAATTTGAGGTGTTTGGCCAAGCTTATTTGGGGAAAAAAAGTGCTTTTGGGAAGAAGCAGAAGCAGTTTCAGAGAAGCAGAAAAAAGTAGCTTCTTTCCAAAAGCAGAAGCAGAAGCAGTTTTGGCTTTTCTTCTTACCTAAAATACCCTTAACAAAATATAGTATATACCAAAATAACCCTTAAACCTAATACTTAGGATATTAATTTATAAATATTTCTTCTTATTTTTAGAAAACTTTCTAATATATAGTGTCTTTAGGGGTGAATGCTTTTATATTTGTTGAAGGAATTTTAATATATTTAACTTATATTAAAAGAATTAAGTACTTTTTAATTTTATTTTCATATTTTACTTAAATAAAATGATTTTTTTTTTTATTATTGCATGTAATAATTTTTTTTGATATTATTTATTTACTTATAATATTAATTATTAAGTAAATCTATTCATGTCCTTTTTCGTAATTTGACATTTAAAAGCACTTTCTAAAAATCTTGGCCAAACACAAATTATTTCTCAAAAGTGCTTTTCAGACTGATTAGCCAAACACAAACTGATTCTCTCCAAAAGTACTTTTTTCAAAAGCACTTCTCAAAATAAGCTGATTTCTCCAGCTTGGCCAAACAGGCTATAAGTGTCTCATTTCTTACCAAAACCACATCAAACGCAAACCAATCAACTCGAACACATAAAACACGGATAACGAAGCATAAAGAAGCAGAAATGAGGAAAACGGAGCGGTAAATCATGAGACGACTAACCGGGTCATCAAACATACATATCTTATGCGTGAGTTTATATATATATATATATATATATATATATATATATATATATATATATATATATATATGTCAGCAGAAACTATAAATTAAAGAACTTCTAATACATTTTATTTCGTATAATAAGTGGCTTGAGATAGTTTACATAAAGAATCACGATTAATGAGAATTCATATAGCCGATCCTGACTTGTTTGAAACCATTAATTTCTGACAAATTTTTATATCCTCGTGACTTTTTTCATCACTAGTAATACAAACTCAAGATTTGTCAATCCTTTGATATTCTAAATTACTAGTATTAGTACCCGCATGATGTGCGGATAATATTACGATCCTTCTATATTCTATAAATTAAAAAGAATAAATTATATGAATAACTATTAGCATAAACTTAAATATTATAATGACATATATAGTCGGTGATACAAACAAATAAAAATACAATATGATTCAAAAATAAATACTCCTTTCCTTTCAATTTACATAAAGTATTTTTTTTATTAGTCTATTCCAAAAGAATGACACATTTAACTTTAAATTTTTCATTTTACTCATTTTACCCGTAATGAGAAGCTCTTACACTCATACAACTATCACGGCCCCACAAAGCTTCTAGGACCACAAGTTTCAAAAGTTTTCTTTTCGTTTTTAAATTTTGTGCCAAGTCAAACAACAACAACAACCCAATGAGATCCCACAAGTGGGGTGTATGGAGGGCAGTGTGTATGGAGATCTGAGGCTATTTCCGATAGACCCTCGGCACAAGAAGAAGGAAAGAGACAGTGTATCAGTAACAGCTAAATTCAAACTATCTCATCAAAATTGAAACTGAATGAAATAATACTAAATAGAGTAATAACTAATAAAAATACATTTAGTAATATCTTAATTTATATTATAAAAATACATTATATTATTATCTCAAAATAATAATTTCTCACATCAACATCAACTTCTACCAACCTAAAATATCACAATAATAAATTAATATATACACACATGATGATTTATTGACAACCAATATATTCTAACTTTTGGGAGTTACCAACATATAAAACAGTCGGATCGTAATTTGCTCAACAATTTTAATGTCACCTCAATTTTAACCACACAATTAAAGTCACTTTTTTTAACAATTTAAATGATACTTTTGGGATATAGTTAACATTAGTATATTATAATTAAATAAATGTTAAACTACTTTAAATATATTGTACTTCTTAAAATGAATTGTACCTTATGATTTTTGTAATTCACTTTATTTTGTGTAAATAGTAATCCCAAATAGTGCAATTATATTTCTGTATATGTTTACCCTATCTAAATCTATTTTATTCTAATTGACACATATATACCGATCCCATCAGTTGCTCAATCAATTGGCTCATACACTTTGAGAGACATAAATATCAATATCGGGCTAAAAAGTCATAGTCCATACCTGAACTACTGGAAAATAGGCCTACAGGAACAGTTGTTTTGGCAACGGTTATTAAACCGTTGCAATAGATTAGGTACGGTAATGGTTACAACCGTTACAATAGAGTTTGGATGAAACCAGCACACTTTAGATACTAAACCGTTCCCGTTAACAGTTCAGCGCTACCATAGGTCTTCTTTCAAATACTAGACTAAAGCAAACCAATTAAGTCAGCTTTTATCGATTTAGTTCATATTGATTTTTGTCTCTTTTTTAATTTCTCAGTTATTTATGAGTTTTTTCTTAAAAATATGAGACATACACAACCAAACACATATTTTGACAACAACATTTTTTGTAACACTATTAAACAATTGCTCTTTGAGAAATCTATCATTTACCAAGGTATATTGGTGAATTGAATTAAATAGTGATGAATAATTTAAGGACTCAATTAAAAATAGATTATTTTTAACATGAAATAGATTCTTATACTTAGCAAAAGAAAACTTCCATGCAAACTAGATTGCAAAGGCAAAGAACTAGATACAACAACAACAACAACCTAGTATATAATCCCACTCTGGGGAGGGTAGTGTGTACGCAGACCTTACTCCTACCTTGGGGTATAGAGGCTATTTCCAATAGACTCTCGACATCCTTCCCTCCAAGAACTCCCCACCTTGCTCTTGGGGTGACTCGAACTCAGTGGCGAAGCCAGAAATTTTATTTAGGGTGTTCAAACTCGAAATCTCCAATAAAGGGTGTTCAATATATGTTATATACCACTAAAATCTAATATTTTACCTATATATACCGTGTAAAATTTTGATGAAGGGTGGTCAGTTGACCATCCTTGGAGCTACGTAGTTTCGCCCATGCTCGAACTCACAATCTCTTGGTTGGAAGTGGAGGGTGCTTACCATTAGAGCAACCCAATGTGTGTGTGTATATATATAGTACAGGTTAATCGTTTGCACTTTTAATCTAGTCCTTTGTTGTATGTGTGTGTATGTGTAATAATAAATTTTGAATAGTCGAATGATCTAATACACTTGAATGTAGGAGCTAAGTTGCTCAACAATCATCTAAACTTTTAAAGGTGATGTACGTACATGCACCTACTTAATAATCTTTTAAACATACAACTAGAACTCTAGCTTTGCTCGTGTGTATTAATCCAATAATACACAATAATTAGGTTAAAAAAACTGTAGAATTTATTAGCTTCACCTAATAATTAAATGCGCGCACTCAAAATTTATAAGCCAATATTTCAATGAAACTTTATAAGGCAATTAAATGCGCGTCCCCAAAATTTATAAGCCAATTGACACAAAATTTATTAGTTTCAACTAATAATCTCTCCTTCCTTGAATAACTTTTCATTGGTAACTGAAAAGAGGAGTTTACTGAATACAGTACGAAAGAATCACAAAAGTATAAGTCAATAAGGTGTTGGACACAACATTGGTGTGATGCCTTTTGGGAAAGATCGTGCAACTTTTCCCAAAGCAAACAATATCACACCATGTTATATTTTTATTATGTAGCCGAACACCAATGACACATTGGCTTGATTAGTTTTTTCTTGTTGTGCTGAGGAATTAATTTATTTTCCAGAAGGAAGTTCCAACATTCCAAACAAAGAAACTCTAATAAGTTGAAGGTGCACTGTTGTAAGGATCACCAAATGCTGCAACATTGCCTGGCCTTGAGAATACAATCTACAAGAACAGAAGAATCCTTTGAGTTGTTTTACTTCTCAAAAATTGGAAAAATAAAAGTGTATCCTCTCTATTTACTAAGTTTTTATATGAAGTAGTTCACATAATTCAACATGGTAGCAAAGCAGAGCTCCTAAGTTCGAGTTCAATCGCTATGCTTCACAAGAAAAAAGAGTCTTCTCGTGAAGAGTGTGAAGAGTCATGTTGAAAATACAATTACGTAAATAAAATCATACCATCTCTAATAACGGAAGATTTTAGGTGAGGTAGTTAATATGATTCAACATTAATTAATTGGTTTTAAGTGTCTTCAAAGATTTATCGCCATACCTGATAATCACCTATTGTGCGTGTTTTGAATCCAGCAGCACAGTAGTCAAAGTAGTACTCCCATGTCCTGATGAACTTGTCGTCAAATCCCAAAGCACGAATTTGGCTAGTGACACAGTTATTAATGGCCAACTATCAGCATTTAGAACTGATCAAGCAGCAAACTAAATGATTCATGAAAAAAGACAGTTTTAACTCAGCATAGAAAGGTTGCTACCTCTGATTTTCCAAGAAGTTTTTCCGCCAACATCTCAGCGTCTGATAATAGTGAATTCCTATCTCTTCCAGGTGCACTACACTGCATTTATATCATTTATCAAATGCTTTCAGAAAGAAATGCTTTTGAAAGATTGACAAGGACGCTAGTGCAACAACAACAACAAACCCAGTGAAATCCCACAAGTTGGGTCTTGGGGAGAGTAGTGTGTACGCAAATCTTGCCCCTACCTATAGAAAGACAAAGAGACTGTTTCTGGTAGGCCCTCGGCTCAAGAAAGATAAAAGCAAGAAGCAACAAGCAAATCATCGGAAAACCAAAGCGATAATACAAGACTAACACTAAGTGGTGCAATCAGAAACCGAAGTGAAAGAAACAAGTAATAACATAGATAAGGATGCCAGTGAAAAATCACAAAATGAACTCTTCCTTACCATAATTTGGACGCAGCAGCCATGGCTGATGTTACTCGACTTAGTGCAGGCAAGCATCCGCCTGGGAATATATACTCTTTTATGAAGCCTATGCTATACCTGTATTCGTCATACCTCTCATCTGGCATCGAAACGAACTAAGGAAAGCCAACGATTGTGAAAGCATCATAAAGAAACAAGAGCGACAGAAGATTGAAGGAAATTTAAGGGAAAAAGTGAACAAAGTGGACTGTGTTAAGGGATCAATACCTGCAGAACTAGAAGCCCGTCTTCTGCCAATGAAGACTCACAGCAAGTAAAGAATTCATCCATAAACTCATGACCAACATGTTCTATCATCCCACTGAAAATGAAATTAGTTCAACTGTAACACTGACTCGACATATAGTGAGTAATACAATATGTTAAGATATAGAGGATAAAAGCTCACATTGATATAATCCTATGATATTTGTCCTTATTTGGCATTTGACGATAGTCACATAGGAGAAATGTAATTTGATCCTGTGAAAAAATTTCATTGAATTGAATATTAATAGATAATCGTAGATTTAAAGTTGCTCGGATTTGGGAATGTAACATATAAAGACAAATGTGGGAATACAACATATAAAGAAGCATTTTAATCTTCAAATCTTCAACATATAAAGACAAATTTTGATCTTCAACATTGTAAGTACAATTTATACCTGAAGGCCTGCTTGCTCAACTATTAACTGTGCATATTCCAGTTGCTTCTCGGAGAGAGTTATACCAGTATATTTACACCCTGTTTGCTTGACAACTTCCACAGCAAAACTTCCCCAACCAAATCCTATCTCTAAAATGTGATGTTCCTTGCTAATTTTTGCCTAAATAGAATAGAAGCAAAATCAAATTATGACTGAAATCTATGTTGAAACAAGAGAGCTTTTTACATAGTTGATCACTTACCTTTTTAATGAGAACGGAAATCTTTCTCAGCTGTGCATCTTTTAGGCCTTCATCCTCTCTCTAGAAAAATTATGAAAGAAAATGTAGCTCAACATACGAAGACAAAAAAAATGGCAAGGATTTAAAAATTTGAGAGCTAACCTTGAATATTGCACATGAATATGTCATTGTCTCATCCAGAAAGAGTGAAAATAGTTCATTACTCTGAACAAAACATCAATAAAACAATGCTTATTAGACAAGAAAATTGTAGGAAAATGGAAGTGATAAATCTACTGTAACTGGCAAAAAATACTCGCAGGATTGAGTACTTCAATTTCACTGCTGATATTTGATATCCCCTACATACTTTGGGTGATATAATACGCACAAGTTATTTACCAGGTCATAATGATGGGAGATATTCCGTCGAGCTTGAGTCAGGGTGTTTTGATTCAAAATATGTCGAATGAAATATTTTGCAGATGACAGTGCTGCTGTAAAAAACAATGGTGTCCACCAGCCTCTAGAGCCATGAAAAGTGATGAAAAACTTTAACATATGAACAGAAGTTTATGTTTCTTTATTTCAACTTGAGGATAAACTATTACCTTTTCTTACTAGACCTTGTAACAGACGCTTTCAAATCTGTGTTGGCAATAAGTATCTGTAAAAGAATTCAGGAAGCTAAGTACCAACCAAATGCTATTTACAAAGAATCTATTTATTTCCTCACCATGATAAGATTAAGAAGACCTTCATTCTTGTCAACAAAACAGAAATCTCCATGAATAAAAGCATCAGCAAGGCCTACGTCAGCTTCAGTTGCAATCTATATCACAGAATTTGTCAAGATTTGGATTTAGTTTTTTCCGTATGGATTTATCACTTGATAACATGAAGGAGACAAAAGAGAATTTGAATTTACCTTCCAGTAAAACTGTGGACTATGAATTCTAAGAGAAACTTTCAGAGAGCATTTCCTCTCTGTTCCTTGGAAGGTGAATACTGTACCTCCTTCTTCAAACAAGCTGTATATCGCAAAATATAAAGTAACTATCTAGATATCTTTAACATTTAGAAGAAACAACTACTACTACTAAGACTCAGTCTTAAACAAAGATGGGGTCGGCGATATGACTCCTCACTTGTTGCTTAACTCATATCTCATCACGCCAAAATAAAATAAGAGTTACAGTGAAATTAATGTAAATATATATAAATAATAGTAACAATAATAAGAAAAGTAATTTTTTAAAGCATATTCCTAACTAGTAAGTATCACCTGCATGGATATTTTTCCTCCATTGTGCCTGCCTTTAGCTAAGTTGCATGATTCCAAAGATTTATAAGTCATTCGAGACAACATTTTTACATGTAATTTTAGGTCTACCGTACTCCTTTTTAACACTTTCATTCACCATATATAGTTTCACACCTACAGACCGGTGCATCTGTAGCGCGATGCAAGACATAACTATTTTGGGCAATTTTGACCCTTTTCGGGATAAGAAATAGGATAGATAGAAATAAACAAGTTGTTAGATATGTATCTGCCACTATTTTGGGATTAAAGCAATACAAGGTGAAACTATCATCACTCACATTATGCATCCCGTTTTAATGAAACTTCTGAAAAATCTTGTAACAATGAGGCGTGCTCCTGTTTCAGGCCAGGTTGGTACTATGTGCTTGGGGTTGTCCAGAATACTACAATTCCTTCTAAGCATGCCATGTGCAGCAGCCACACCCACCTGATGAGGAGTAAACTTCTAATCAACAAAAGCTGGAAAACACTTCAAATTGTTTTCATAGTAAGGTGATACTTCAAGTCAAAATCTGTTGAGCAAAAGTAGTACTACCTTTAGTCCATCCTCATGGAAGCCATATCCTGGAAGTATTGCAATAAATATACATCAATAAGCAATGAAACAATGATAAAGTCTTGCACTAGAGGGAAGCTAAGACTAAAGTTGGAACAACTCAAACTACAAGCAGTAGCAGTAGCTTTCCTTTAACATTACGCAAATAAAAGAAGTAACCACGACACGAGGTTGTTGAGCTCACTCACAGGAATCAAGTTGAAATGGAAAGAAAAAAAGTGAATGAAGTTCTCTTTGCAAAGACAGTTTGGCGGCTTGTTTAGTCCCCTTAGTCTCGATGGCTCAGGGCTATTTTATCTAAATAGAAACGGAGTCGGATCTTATCCGTGAAGACTCAAAATTATTTCTTAAAACAGTTTCAAACTTATAAAATCCAATTTCCATGGACTATCTGAGAGAACTATAAAAGATCCGGAGACAGAAACTATATTGTTTCCTATGGTGGGTACTACAAGTGATTTAAAAAGCAATAGTGAGTGGTGGAATTCTTCAGGATTACAGGTTACAAAGGAACATCTATCTTGAAAAAACTGTCCATGCTCTGCATAATAGGAGATTCATACCTTGATATCCTCCACAAAACCATATTCCTCTCTTCCCTTGGATTTGATCTAGCTCACGTAAAGCTTTTGATGCAGCAACTGAGGGGACTGGGTGGCCTGTTGTCCACTTAAGCAATGTATGCTCTGGTGTGTGAGGAGGATCGACGGTTACGAGATAAGGCAGCTTTGAGTCACCAAGATTCTGTAAGTTTAGACAGGTCATAAAATAAGAGGTCAGTTATTAAAGAGAAGACTCTCCGCTGAAGAACATTATATTCTAATTTCTCTATAAGGTCATAAATCCTTGTATTCCATAACACACCTGGATTACATTGAGCCAATATGTCATGCATCCTCTATTATTCGTAGTTCCAAGAAAGTTCAAACCACTCCATGCAGATGGGTCGCGAGGCAGGAATATTTTGTCATGATGAAGGAAAATATCGCTGTCATAGAGGAAGAAAAAATGATTTTACATTTAGACATCATATATCTTGAATATGGTTCAATCAAGATGACATAAGTTAAAACGAATTTCTCAATAAGATGAACCTCTTCAATTCGAACATGCATTTTAACTGAACTTCACTAAAGCACAAAATAGGGCTCATCTGGTAACAGAAAATACAAATGCTGGCATGACTATGCATTTATTACCTTTTTTAGAGGAAGATAAACCACATTACTGATGTCAATCTATGGATGTATTTTTCGAAAAAAATATAACGTAAATTTAAAGAGAAAACAAGTCCAAGGTGTTCAAATAAAGGAGTTGAAAGTACCTATAGACATACTGGAATGCACCCAGTATTCTTGTTTCATCATATGTTGCCTCTTTCCCTAACATTCTCAGAGTGTACGGAGCATGTGTTGCCATTATGCATCCATCATATACTTCTTTGGCGCCATCATTGCAATCTATGGTACAACCTGCAACGCTTCTTCCTTTCACAGTTAGAATCACGAGTAGTTCGTAACATAATACAGCTCACTGAAGCTTTTTCCCTAGATAAGCAACAAATTAACTCTATCTAGATCTTTTTCTCTTGAAAAAATATCATAAATTAAAATGAGTATAAACTAAGTAACACATGTTCTTGTACAAACCAACAAGCTAGAAACCAACTCCTAATTCCTTGTCACGACCTGATAAGATCATTGTTCAGTGATTTGTATTTATTTGAAACCGATATTGTGTTTATTTCAATTCAGTTTGTAAAAATCTAAATCTTAGAAGTTCATGATTTGTACTACCAGTTCTTAGGAAAAGTATTAAAGTTCAGCTATTTTATCATTTATTTGTCTAAAAAAATCTCATAAAATAGGATAGTTGTTAATTGGCTTAACTAGCGAGTTGGGTTAGGTGCCATCACGACTAGTTGGATTTTGTGTCGTGACAAGGAATTAGGGCTTGGGTTAAAAGATGGTTGGATGTTATCCGGTTGGGCATGGTTAATTATAAATAATCAGGGTTAAAAGAAATGTAGGGTCAAGTAAAGAAGAACCAGTAATATAAAGAAATGTGGCAATAGTGGGGTCGAAAAATTGATTTTTATTATTTAAAACCAGAAAATGGAACTGTTAGTAGACAATGACATAAATAGGCCAAAAGTATAACGTTAGTGGCATGAATAGGGCGACCTTTTAACGGATGGCATAGATAGGCCATTTATGTTAGTTGAGTGGCATTTTTAGGCCTTTTCCATTAAATAAATTGCCATTAGGTAATAACCTATCCGTTTTCCAACAGATATATGCCCATCTACTATTATGATAAAATAATCAGCACAACAAACTCTTGCAACAAGCCAAAAATAAAACCAAACTAGACCTTCTTCATCTGTCAATACAGAATTTACTTCACAACCAGTTCTTATTTGGCAGCCTCTCTTCTCCAGCGCCTCCTTAACCTGCATTCAATGTCCCCCATCATATTACTCTCAAGGATGACACATGCTTAACATATCATGCAAGAAAGTGAAATTTGGTAATTGCCCGAAATTTTCCTCAGGGAAATAGTAAGAACTTTGCGGTATCTAAGAATAAAAATTCACCTTGTTTACAGATATGTGTGATCCCCATCTTACAGTGAGCAACTGAGAGAGACCAAAGAGCTTTAAAAAAAGAAACAAAATCACCCTTAGGCACAAATATAATAAAATGATATATGTAAGCATTCAAATTCAGTCTCTCGCATTTAACAATTGGGTATAATCTACACACAAAGTATCTAATTGAACAGTTGATGAGTGGAAGAACCTGAAGAAGATGATGGTCGCGAAAGAATGAAAGAATGGAATAAGCAGAAAAGCCCATTACTCCTTCTAGGGGACAGGACCAGATTGAAGAACATATTGGAATCTGTGAAACATATGAGTAAATTGCTTATAGCAAGGACAATTTGTTGAGTGAACAAAAAGCATAATACACCTGTCAAAATCAATAACTACGACAATCAGCAGTGTCACCACTCACCAGATAAGCCTTCAGAAATAATTCCGAACAGCCATTTGACTTAATAAATTGCCCTATTGTTTCATTGCGATCAATGTCAGGATTGTTGTCAAGTGCTTCAAGGTAACTGCAATGCGATCAGAAATGTATTCGTGATGAAATAAACTTCATTGAAGATAGCTCTTTCCTTGACACATATATAAAGAAAGCATACAAAACAGAACGATCTAGTCCATTTTAATCCAATGCATCAACAAAGAAGACTCTGTGCTCTAAATTTCTAATTGTAACAAGTCATATTTAAAGACAAATAAGTTATTGGTACCTTATGACATCCTGTTTGAACTTGATAATTTCTCTAATAATTTGCCAAAAATATGGATTCAAGACATTCCTCTTCTGTGCAAACAAACTAGAGATTCCATTTCGGGTACCCCATTCGCAACCACGGCCTTGGTCTAAGCTCACCGAAAATGACATATCAGTTATCTCCATATCAACTCCAAGGAACTCAAAAAATTCCATCATGTTTGGATAAGTTACCTGTCAAACACATCATTTCAGCATTAACATGTTGAATTCATGCGTCCGCCCTTTAGTGCGGGGCGGATGTAGAGTAGCGGCCACGAGTTTATTCGAACTCATAACTTTCCACGCGGAGGAGCATAGATTTATGTATAAAAGTTCATTAAATTTCAACAAATTGTAGGTCTGAACCCATAAATTTAAAGATATAATAGTTCAATGCTAAAATCCCTAAAACTGAATCCATATAGTTCAAATTCTGAATCCGTATTTGCTTTAGTGCCCTAACTTTCCCCTCTCATTCCGGCGTGAAATTTGACTAAAGCAAGTTTCACACCGAAAGAGTTCATTTGCAATGTATATTTATCTGCTTTCAACCTTTACCGTGGTGTTTATAGTGGTTATATTTATCAAAATTAGCCAACTAGTTTTGCAATCCCACTTTTTTTTTCCTGTTTCTTACAATATAATTAACAGTTTTTTTAATCCACTAGTTATTTCTCATGGGCTAACTACCTAGACTAGAGTTACCCTTAAACTTAACATAAATCGTCAGTTAGCTACTCAAACTTAATTAGAGTGACTATATAAATACTTCACTTCGTCTGAGGTGTGTCTTTTAATAGGTTATATTTTGAATTTTGATGGTGAAGTTGGGCAGCGGACGTGTCTGTTCTTTACACTAATATGAGAGAGACGAAGAAGAAAACACAACACAAATGAGCTAAAAATTTTGGGACTTCTTTTTTCTTTTTTGGGTTAAAACAATGGTGATGACAATTTGATGGAAATAAGGGTGAATTTGGAATATAATATTTTTATTGTGAGAAGAGCTGACTCAACAACTTGTAGAAAAACTTCTCTCTCAAAAATTACTACTTCTCCCTCCATTTTAATTGATGCGACCTAGTTTAATTTGGAAAAAAATAAACATTTTTAAAATTTATGGTAAAATTGATAAAATAAAAAATTTAAATTAAATTATTTTTAAATACAAAGTTGTGCTTTTAAAACAGATTAATAAAAAAAGCGTATCGCGTAAATTAAAAGAAAAGGAGTAATAAACAATAGGTGGTATGCCATGTAGGACTTTGTGTTCAAAAGACACACTTATATGAGAGGTCAAATGGTTTTATGAGTCATTACAAACTTGTTTTTTAGTTTTATGATCCCACCGTCTTTTTTATATATGAGAGATTTACTTTTACACATAAGAGATCTATCTTATACACATAAAAGATATAAAAAGACACTTTCTTAATAGGCGTTTGGACATAAAAAATACAATTTTTGAAAAAAGAGTATTTGAAACTAAGTTGAAAAATAGTATTTAGAATTTGAAATTATGTTTGGACATATATTTCACTTGAAAAAATATTGTAGTTTTGTGAGTGGGAATATGTCCACTTGAAAAAATATTGTAGTTTTGTGAGTGGGAAAAAAAATTCTAAATTTTTTTAAAAAGGTGATTTTTTTTGAAAAACTCATTTTTCAAAATAAATTCAAAAACTTAGAAATTTTTATGGCAAACATATTTTTGAAATTTTATTTTGAAAAAACGAAAAAAAATTATGAATAAACGGGGCCTTAATTTCAACATTGTAAAAAGGGAAGTTACATGATATACCCATTTGTAAAACTCACTTTCATGATATACCTAACTTTTGAAATTACGTCAAATATTCCAAAAATATTACATGCTATACCTCCTTATATTCTGAAACGTATCATAATATTCTACTTTGGAATATAATCCAAACGACAATATTTTAATTTGGAATACACTATCTGAACAAAACATACTACAGTATTCTAATTTTGAATTTAATATTCAAACCAAACATACTATATCATTCTAATTTAGAAAACAATACCAAATCAAACATACGATAATTTTCTAATTTGGAATACAATATTTAAAATAAACATGTTACAGTATTCTTATTTTGGAATACAATATTTAAACTAAAATATACCATAATATTCTAATTTGGAATACACAATAATCTATTTTGGAAGACAATAGGTATATATTATAAAATAAATTTATAAGGTAGGTATACATGGTAAATTAAATTTATAAAGTAGGTATACAAAGTAAAATAAATATTTTAATTGTATATGATGTTAACTGGTGTATTCAATAGGCATATCGCGTAGATTAGATGAAGGGGTATTTCCTCCTTAAATGAGATGATGTGTTTATATGGTCGCTAGTTAAATTTGTGTGACTAACTGACTGTAATGACCCGACTGATCGTTTTGATTATTAAAGCCTCGTTCCCCCATTTACTGCTTATTTTGTGCTTTACAGTTATTATACGACTGCCGGGATAATTGGTTTAGGTCCGGGGAGGTTTTGAAATGAATTGAGACGCTTAGTCTCCAAGATAAAAACATAAGCTGAAAAGGTTAACCGGATATTGATTTATATGTAAACGATCCAAAATAGAATTTTCATAATTTCAATAGCTTCGTATGGTGATTTTGGACTCAGGAGCGTGTCCAAAAAATTATTTGGAAGTCCGTAGTTAAATTAGGCTTGAAATGGCTAAAACATAAATTTAAGCTTGGAAGTTTGATCGGGGAGTTGACTTTTTGATATCGGGATCGAAATCCGATTCTGGAAATTTGAATAGCACGGTTATGTCATTTACGACTTGTATGCAAAATTTGATGTCACTCGGACTTGATTTGATAGGTTTCGGCATGGAATGTAGAAGTTGAAAGTTCTTAGTTTCATTAAACTTGAATTGGGGTATGATTCGTGATTTTAACGTTGTTTGATGTAATTTGAGGTTTCAACTAAGTCCGTATGGTATTTTAGGACTTGTTGGTACGTTTGGTTGAGGTCTCGAGGGCCTCGGGTATAATTCGGATGATGTTCGACGCATTTTGGAATCTTGAAACTGCTAAACCTGCTGCTACTGGTTTCCTTCTTCGTGTTCGCGAGGGAGGTCTCACATTTGCGAAGAGTACCTGCAGGCAGGCAAAGATTTGTTCTCCGCGTTCGCGAAGAGGACAACGCATTCACGAAGGTTTGGGCGAGTGTGTATTGCGAACCCGAGAGGGCAATCACATTCACAAAGAAGAGTGAGGCAGACGGGGGACTTCATGCTCTTGGCCTATGCATTAAAATCTGGTTTTTACTGAGCAGTAAGCTGTTACATCTTAAATGAGTTGTACCAGCATATGTAGTTATCCTGTTTAGCCTAATATCATATGTCTACATGTCTTAATTGCTTATTTGAAATCTGTACAACATGCTTAATTGATTTCCTATTTTTCCTTGACTTGAATTTAGTCTTAAACTGTAAGCTTTCTTGCTGTTAATTGTTATTTCCATCCATTTTGAGTTGTGTGTGTTTACTTTTGGGACTACGAGGTGGTACCTCCGGAGATCCCTCATTGCATATTTACTTTTAGGACTGTGAGGCGGTACCTCGGGAGATCTCTTGTCGCATATTTACTTTTGGGACTACGAGGCGGTGCCTCGGAGATCCCCTATCACATATTTACTTTTGGTACTACGAGGCTGTACCTTGGGAGATCCCCGTTGCATATATGAGGTGGTACCTCGGGGAATCCCATGTTAAGCATTTACTTTTGGGACTACGAGACGGTTTCTCGGGAGCGCCCCCTGTTGTTTACTCTTATGTGATGTGTTGTTACTTTTCTGTAATTTCTCACTATTAAATTCTTAGTATTTTCATTATATTATTATATCTTCTGCCTTGTTTTTTTTATTATTCCAATAGGGCCCTGACCTGACCTCATCACTATTCTACCAAGGTTAGGCTTGGCACTTACTGGGTATCGCTATGGTGTACTAATACTACGCTTCTGCACATTTTTTTGCGTAGATCAAGGTACTTCCTACCAGCCCATGTATCAGTGAGTTAGATTGTACGTGGAGACTTCAAGGTATATCTGCCAGCGTCCGCAGACCTCGGAGTCTCTCTCTATCTTATTATGTTGTTTTCCCTATTCATATTACACTCAGATTTATAATGATATTTGGTATTACTTCTTTAGAGCTTGTGACTTGTATTTATCCGGGTTTTGGGAATTTCTATATGTGTTGAAGTTTTAAAAGTATTTTTTTATTATTTTAATTATTCCGCATGGTAATAGGCTTATCTAGTCTTACAGACTAGGTGCCGTCATAATATCATACGGAGGGAAATTTAGGTCGTGACAAGTTGGTATCAGAGCTCTAGGTTCATAGGTGTTATGAGTCATAAGCAGGTTTAGTAGAGTTTTGCGGATCGGTACAGAAACCTTTGTATCTGTCTTTGGGAGGCTATGGAAATATTAGGAAAAGCTTCATTTCTTTGATTCTTTATCGTACACAGTTGTTGACTTTGAAATTTTAAACCATTGCCTTTATATTCTCTCATAGATGGTGAGGATACGCACAACTGGATCCGATGATCAGACACTCGTGCCCCCTATTGGATCTATGAGAGGTCGGGGCTGGGGTAGAGACCGAGTCAAAGGCCGAGGAAAACCACGTGGTGCAGCCAAATCACCTGCACGAGCTGCTGTAGAAGAGCCACCAGTAGCTCCAGTTGGAGAGCAGGCACTTGAGATGCCTGTTACTACCCCTGCACTTCAGGAGACTCTTGTACAGTTTTTGAGCATGTTTAGCTTTCTAGCTCAGGCAGGGTTGACTCCACTTGCTCCTGCCACATTTTAGGCCGGGGTAGGAGTACAGACTCCCGCCGCCCGTACCCCAGACCCATGGGTACAGGTTGACCATGTTCCAGGGGTCATACCAGTGCAACTGGTTGTCCTGGTATAACCCGAGGTCAGGGTAGCAGTTTCTGAGGGGAGCAGCTCAGGCTCGAGAGGTACAAGAAGCACCACCCTCCTAATTTCAACGGATTGGCGTCAGAGGATGCCAAAGGTTTTCTTGAGTAATGCCACCACATCCTTCGTACTATGGGTGTTATGGAGTCTAGTGGGGTTTCTTTCACTCGTTGCAGCTTAGGGGAGCGGCTTATCAATGGTGGTGTGCATATGAGTTGGGTAGTCCTACCGAGGCAGCTTCACTCATTTAAACTCAGTTCTCGGATATATTGTTGAGGGAGTATGTTCCCTAGAGTCTAAGAGATGCATGGCACATAGAGTTTGAGCAGTTGCTTCGGGGTTCTATGACTATCTCGGAGAATATAGTCCAGTTCAGTGATTTATCCAGGCATGCACAGCCTTGGTTGCTATTGTTAGAGAGTGGATTCGTCAATTTATCGAGGGGCTCAACCCTAATATCAGATTCATTATGGCCCGAGAGCTGGAGATGGACATCACATACCAGTAGGTAGTGGCAATTGCTAGGAGATTAGAGGGTATGCGGGTCCGGGAAAGAGAAGAAAGGGAGGCTAAGAGACCTCGAGATTCTGGCACATATAACAGTTCTCATGCCCCAGCCGCAATCCGTCATGATAGAGGTTATGTGAGCCATCCTATTCATTTAGTACTTCCAGCTGTATTCCAACTACTCCCATACCTCAGGTCCCTGATTATGCTCCGCCATTGTCTAGTATACCTCCTGCATGTGGTGCTTTCAGCGGTCAGTCCAGCCGATCAAGCCCGGACCATTTCCAGCATCCACGCCCTCTGAGAGCTTGTTTCTAGTGTGGTGACACTTGTCGCAGGTACGAGATTTCCCCAAGTTTAGGAGGGGTGCACCTCCACAGATTTCCTAGGCCCTACATATTCCACAAGGCCCTCAGGTTTCCCATACCATGATTACTGCACTAGTTTCCACTCCACCTGTACAGCTAGCTCAAGCAGGTAGGGGCCGCCCTATAGGAGGAGGCTAAGCCCATTATTATGCTCTTCCAGCTAGGACTTAGGTAGTTGAATCTGACTCAATTATCACATGTATTATTCCGGTTTGCCATAGAAATGCATCAGCCTTATTTGATCCGGACTCCACCTATTCCTATGTATCATCTTATTTTGCTCTATATTTGGGAGTATCCTGTGATTCTCTAAGTTCTCCTATATATATGTCTACACTCGTGGGAGATTCCATTATTGTTGACTGTGTGTATCGGCCGTGTTTAATTATTATTAATGGTTTTGAGACTAGAGTCAATCTATTATTGCTCAGTATGGTAGATTTTGATATTATTTTGGGCATGAACTGGTTGTCGCCCTATCATTATATTCTCGATTATCATGCTAATACTGTAACGCTGGCTATGACAGGTATACCATGTATATTGTGGAGAGGTGCCTTAGATTATGTTCCCAGCAGAGTAATTTCATATTTAAAGGCCCAACGAATGGTTCAGAAGGGGTGTTTATCATATTTGGCTTTTGTGAGAGATGTTGATGCTGACACTCCTACTGTTGACTCTATTTTGGCAGTGTGATACTTTTCAGATGTGTTTCCTGCATATTTTCTTGGTATGCCACCCTATAGGGATATTGATTTGTTACCGGGTACTCAGCCCATGACTATTCCACCATATCATATGGCCCCAACAGAATTGAAATAATTAAAGGAGCAGTTGTAAGAACTGCTTGATAAAGGTTTCATTCGGCCTACTATATCATCGTAGGGTGCCCATTCTTGTTTGTAAAGAAGAAAGATGTCTTCATGCGCATGTGTATTGATTATCGACAGCTGAACAAGGTTACAGTGAAGAACATTGCCTCACATTGATGACCTATTAACTAAAGTGTGCCAAAGTGTTATCACAAATTGATTTGCGGTCAGGGTATCATTAGTTGAAGATTTGAGAGCCAGATATTCCAAAGACTGCTTTCAGGACTCAGTATGGTCATTACGAGTTCCTTGTAATGTCATTGGGCTGACCAACGCCCCAACAATATTTATGAACTTGATGAACAATGTATTTCAGCCTTATCTTGACTCATTCAACATTGTGTTTATTGACTACATTCCGGTGTACTCCCGGAGCCAGAAGGATCATGAGCAGCACCTGAGGACTGTGCTTCAAACTTTGAGAGAAAAGAAGTTGTATGAAAAATTTCTAAAGTGTGAATTCTAGCTTGATTCAGCGGGAATTTTGGGTCATGTAGTATCGAACAAGGGGATCTAGGTAGATCTAAAGAAAATTGAAGCAGTGTAGAGTTGGCCTAGACCCTCATCAGCTACTGAATTCCAGAGTTTCAAAACATTCGAAGATCCCAAGTTAAGCACAGTGACCTAAAGAGAAAATGGTCTTGTAACAATAATTTCAAAACAACATTGTACGTCCTCCATAAGAAAGAGGAATCTACCGTGGGTAGTGAACGGGAAGTAAAAATCAAAAGAAATATTCGAAGATCATATGAGTTGTACGGAAATTCCGGCAAGCGTGGGAGACTAAGCTAAGCAAAGTATACACGCAACAAGGAGGAAGAAAGATAAGGAAAGGTAAAAGCTTACGTTAAAAGAAATATGAGAAGGAACGAAAGGAATTATTTGATCAATGATCCCAAGTTAGTCACGTTATTATGCACTCAAGATTTTAGAAAATTATCCATGGAGCATATATATGGCAATCGTATAGCCGTAAAAGACTCTGGTATAAGTTGAAAATAAGGAATTAAGTTCAGGTTATAGAAAAAGGATTGAATTGTTGGATGATGGTATTATGGGTATTCCATAACGCCCATGAAAGGTTAAGGTAATAACTGATACCATGAGCCACAAATCGGAAGATAGCTTAAGCCTATGTAAAGGCTAATTAGAAAGAAGAGGAAACTAAAGAATTACATCACCGAAGTAAATCAGGAATCTGATTATTGGACCTAGAAAAATTATAGAAGTTGTGCTGGAGAAGATGACAGAATAGCTCTTAATAGCAGACGTTCAATAGAAACAACACAACGACTATAATCTATAATGGCTCTACATGAAGCCAGTTAGAAGAAGTACCATCCTCATAAGAAGTCAGTACGAAGCTCCCACCGGATTGTGTATGCACCAAAGGTGTAAAAAAAATTATAATAAAGCTTCAAGTGTAGACGTGAATTGTACCTATGTGGAAGGGAGGTCATGAAAGAGATAGAAGATACAATGTGAGATTTTAAGTAAGTAAGGAAAAGGTGAACAACATACAAGATACTCAAATACAGAAAGTTATGAATAGTCTGTATTGCAAAAAAGAGACTATAAGCGCGGGATTCAATATCCAGGAATGATAGCGACAAGGTTTTAGGAAGACTGGAGTAAGGATAAGAGAAGGAGAGTGAGAAGGTGACGAGAATGGATAAGTCATAGGGATTAAGCCTATGAAAACAAGAAGAGCTGATGGTTTCTCTAAGTTATAGAAAGCTCAATATAGCCTGAATGAGTTCAAAGGAATCTAAGACTAGTAGCATTTAGAAAAGATGGAATGCTGCCCTGATAGTACAATGAAGGTATAATTGTGATGGATAAAGGATGACGTTTAGGCTTTCGAGTGAGTAATGATTGAAGAGGCTTTCATGGATTGTACGAGATTAAAATACCCACATAAGTAAATCACATTGGGATGCCATGAGATATGGTTATGAAAGCAGGGTATCGCCCCAGGTGGATCAATCTAATCATTTCAGATGTTCCTCGATAAAACATGAATCCTAGCAGTAATATTACATAAAATGTTAAGTTATCAAGGGTGGACTATGGATCAAAATTGAGGTGAATCAATAATAGATGGGTAAAAGTTATAAAGTATGAGAAGAGATTAGGCTGTCATTCTTAAAGATGAACAGTAATGTGGAGGCATTAAAGGACATAGATTTATACGTACGAGATAAGCAATGAAAGTAACCTGAGGTTGGGTAGCAGACCTCAGTAACGAGAAATCGAGGTAAGTGTTATGGTATAGTATGACCTATGTAGATGCAGTAAAGTTATACGAATGGATAACCATATCTATAAAATAAAATATAGCAGTATTCGTAAGTTCGACAAAATACCAAGCAAAGAAATTCAGGATTGGCTAAAAACTAGAGGAAAAAGGAAAGGAGAGTTGCATAAGGACACATACATGGTCAGTATCGTAGGAGCTGCATGATGGGAGGTAGCAACAGTTATGAGATGGGAAAGTATTTGATCACAAGTCATGGCATGGGAAAGAGGCCTAAAGGGGGGAATACCCTGACCTTTGGACTTATTCACAGAACAGTTGCCTAGATGGCAAGAGGACTACTAAAGTATTCGCAAGAGCTATGGGATATGAGAACGATAAGCACATCAGTCAACATTCGAGGATGAATGTTCCAAAGGGGGGAATGATGTTACACCCCATATTTTCGTACATGAAAATACGCCATAAATAAGTTAATGAGAGCCCGAAGTGAGGTGTCACGTCCCGCAGTATTGCATTACGGTGATGTCACGTTTTGCAGTGTTAAGTTACGATGATGTTGCACCCTAAAGTATTGTACGTTAAAATTTTATTTTCAGTTAACCGATGTAAGACTCGGGGATGAGATCATCTTGACGTTAACGTACTTGCGCTATTTATAGCAAGCAATAAATAAGTGTTATGAAGAATAAGGGGGTACACGGATTAAAGAAAACAAGTTTCGTTGAAAGTGGTCAATTTGGAATAAAATAAGGGTCGAGCAATAATACACGATAATTATGAAATACTACCATGTAAGGTACCACATGACCATGATAGTAAAGTATATAAAGTGTATTAAAAGTGAGTAGTATTTTAACTAATTTGAGATAATTGGTTAATTATTCATTTAAGTGGGTAAGTGTAGGAATTGTCTTGTCCACGTGGGACCATGACAACTAAACTAAACTATGACTAATATGTGTCCTACGTTGGTGTCATACTTTGGGAGCAAGAAGTCTTGCTAAGCATTAATTATAAATGGGGCCTACCAACCAAGACACTTAAAAAATGCATTTTGTAACTAGAGAAATCATTTTTGAAACTCAAGCCTTTGGATTTAGGCTTGCTAAGAACGGTGGAACTCACCATTTTTCAAAGACATCTTTATCTTAGAACTTTTTCACGCGAGATATCATATGACCACGGTAGTGTAATATATAAAGTATATATGAAGTATTTTAAAATAAATAAAATTTTAAGTAATTTGTGATAATTCTTGAATTATGCGGGTAATAGATTAATTACCGGGTAACGAAACATTACCTGGTTAACTAATATGTGGATAAACTTAACAAAAAAATCACCTCTCAAAGAGGTACGTGGCAGCCCTCTCTCTTTATCAAAGTGATTCATCAATCACCTTTAATAGGTGTCAAAAGCACAATTTGAAAGTCTTATTAAGACTTTATGGTTACCTTTATCAAATCAAAATGAGACAACAGAAAGCATTTCACTTAAAGGATCAAAGGCCATCATTCTACCAACTAACGTGAATAGCAGAAGCAATACTTTGGCATTTAAGCCAAGAGGCATTTCTAGTTCTTCCAAAGTTCCATAGGTTAATCAAAAAAATTCTGCTGTGGATTTTAAAATCCAAGAACTTGGAACAGAGTTGTTTCGTCCAAATTATTTAGCCAAGATTCGATTGGAAATTCAAAGAACAACAACAATATTGTTCAAATAAATTCCAGGAACAGGTATGTTAAGGCTAAGCTCTTCTTTCATTTGGCATGACCCCGTAATTACTTGAGTTTGATAACAATACATCCTACTACTTGTTTTACGTTGTACAAGACATATAAGGCAATGTTCAATTTTTAAGGTTAATGAAAGGTTCGGTACTAGCAGCAACTTAGGATAAATGAAAGCTTTTTCATATGACATTAACATAATTATATAGGTTATTATTATATATTATTTAATCAATCAGATCTCTAAGCTAGTTAAAATCTTACTTGTAGTCCTTACGTGTAAATAGTTGGCGAGCAATTAATCCCATGAAACAATAGGACATAATAATGTACTGTTGGAGTCAACATTAATAATGGGTAAAGTAGAGGTATAGAGAAAAATTCATATCCCTGAATTTACGTATATTTATCTATTTAAACAAGTAGTCCTGTATATATACTTTTCCCTCTACTAACGGGAAGCGTGTTCATAAAACCAATTGTTAATTTGCATTTCATGTTTGAATGTACAACAAAACCTTTTTAATTAAAGGTATCCATAATATTCCTAGAAAGAAGTGAAACAAATAAAGGCATTTAGGTTGACAAAAGGCTCATATATGATTAGTACTGCAAGAGTTATCATAGGCAACTACTTTAAATACATGCAGGAGGTTAATATTTTCTTAGTTTTGTAAATTACCACATTCTTCTTATCAAGACTTCATATTCAGTTGAGTATTTCCTTCTTCCAGTCAAGAGAGCAGATAAGTTACATATATACAGTATTAAAAGTATTTTTATTACCATCGAGCTATGATCAATGGGCAAGACCCTATTGGTCAACCTCTGATCATATGGTAAGTTATATACCGAGCCTACTATGTCCGAGCACCTATGAGCGAGCCCCGTTGACTGAGATACAAAGCCTAGTATGGCCGAGCGCCTATGAGCGAGCCTACTACGGCAGAGCAGTTATATATGTCGAGCTTTATAAGGCCGGTCAACTATTTTACTTACTATATTGAGAGAGTTGAATCAGTATCAGCAGGTGTGCATATCTTCAGATTATCTTTGACTCCCAGTTACTTTCAGTTATTATATTATCAGTTCAGTTTCAGCTTTTAGTATATTGCCTTACATACTCAGTACATTATTTTGTACTGACATCTCTTTTCTAGGGGCGCTGCATTTCATGCGTGCAGGTTCAGACAGACAGACGGGTAGACCTCCTCATTAGGTGTTGCTCGATTTCAGCTTAATCCGTAAGCTCCATGCCCTTTGGAGTTGCAGGGTCTAGAGATTTATGAACATCTTGTGTATATATGTATATATAATATGAGTAGGTCGGGGCCGGTAGACATATGTCGTGTACGTGAAAGATTGTACGGCCTTGCCGGCCTATGTTTTGAGTTTATAAATGATTATGTTGGCATATTAGGCCCGTATGTCACGTGTATATGATGATGTAATAAGAAAGATACGTTACATTGGTACTCGGTTGAGTAAGGTACCGGGTGCCCGTCGCAGCCCATCGGTTTGGGTCATGACAAATATGGAATCCCTTTGACTTGTATTTATATAGATTGAAGTTGAAAGGGTTGGCGAATGTTGTATTACGCTCAAGAACAGGAAGTTAAGTTATGTAAGACTAACTCTCTATGTTTGGAAATATTAATTATTCTCCTTACACTATGTTTCTTGTACGACGCATCAATTGCCTCAGAAATATAGTTAAGCCTAGCTCCTTGAATAGTTGTAGAACTTCTATTCTCTAGCTTCATAACTCTTTCATGACTTTCATTCTGAACGTTGTGAGCTTAGTGCGTATTCAATATAGACTTGTGTTTGATGCCCCGAGTCTTAGTATAGATTACTTAGTATGCCATAAACAGTTGAAGTTTCAATGTTCATAATTAGTTCAAGAATACATGTCTCAGTCTAGTCCTATTCAGTATTCCAGTATTATGTAACTCAGTGTGTTCCAATATTCCAGTATTATGTAACTCAATGTGATTCAGTATTTTACTATCATATATTGCAGTATGATTCCCAGTTCCTGATTTTATATCCCTGAATGTTGAACACTTGTATTTGGGCCTGAGGCCGTAGTTTATGCTTTATGCATCTTTGGGCCTGAGGCCACAGTTTATGCTTTATGCATTTTGGACCTGAGGTCGCAGTTATGTATACGTATACTTGGGCCCGAGGCCGCAGCTTGTGCATATATATATATTGGGCCTGAGGCTGCAGTTTAATATTCAGATAAACAGGTTGTTCATCATTTAGAAGAGGGAGTATTCATATCCTTACATTTTTCAGTTCAATTATTAGTTACCATTCAGTTATCAACTATCATATCAGTTACCAGTTATTAGTTCAGTTATCAGTTATCAGTTCAATTACCAGTTATCAGTTATCATTTCAGTTTCAGTTTGAATAGTTATCATTTTAGTTATCAATTATAAATTTTCAGTTATCAGCTTAGTTTTAGTTTCAACATTTATAATTCTTTCTTTTAGTTGCTTTATATACCAGTACAATTCAAATGTACTGACGTCCCTTTTGCCTGAGGCCTGCATCTCACAATGCAGGCAATGAATTACAGGTTAATGATTCCAAGCGCTAGGATTCTCGTACCATCTATTTGGTGATCCTAGTTCTTTCGGGGCATTATCATTACCTTACAGTCTTCAGTATTTTTTTAGACAGTCAGTATTTTCAGTACTTTATTAGAGGATTCATAGACTAGAGTAACAGTTAGACAGAGTCTCAGACTTTTCATATTAAATATGTTGGCTACAAATATGTTTCAAAATTGTATTAGTATTTCCGCACTTTGATTTATATCATCCAGACTTTCAATATATCAGTATGTGTTAGTTTTATCTTCCACATTCAGTATGTAATGACACCACTTGTTGATTCATCCAGCCTGTTGGTTCGCTCGATCACATGTAGTCATGCACCGAGTGCCGTGTTACATCTAGGCCTAGGTTCGGGGCGTGACAACAACTTTGGATACAGCCCCAATATTGGTATTTTGTACAAGTTCGAGGTATTATACTGTATATTGTGATGCGTCGCGTATTGGTCTTGGTGCGGTGTTGATGCAGGACGGAAGGGTGATTACCTACGCGTCAAGACAGTTGAAGGTTCATGAGAAAAACTATCATGTCCATGACCTTAAGTTAGCAGCTATTGTTCATGCTTGAAGATTTGGCGGCATTATTTGTACGATGTCCATTGTGATGCCTATACTAACCATCGAAGTCTACAACATCTGTTCAAATAGACGGATTTCAATTTACGACAACATAGGTGGTTAGAGTTACTTAAAGATTATGATATCACCATTTTGTATCATCCGGGAAAGGCCAGTGTAGTGGCCGATGCCTTGAGTTGAAAGGCAGAGAGTTTGGGTAATTTAGCATATCTACCGGTAGTAGAGAGGCCATTAGCATTGAAGATTTAGGCCTTAGCCAACCAGTTTGTCAGATTGGATATTTTGGAGCCCAGTCGAGTTCTTGCCTGCATGGTTTTTCGGTCTTCTCTATATGATCGTATTAGAGAGCGTCCATATGACGACCCCTATCTGTTTGTCCTGAAGGACATAGTTCAACACGATAATTCCAGATATGTTACTCTTGGGGATGATGAGGTATTGAGTATGTAGGTTCGGATTTGTGTGCCCGTGCCCAATGTAGATGGTTTGCGTGAGTTGATTCTCCAAGAAGCTGACAGTTCGTGGTATTCCATTCATCCGAGAGCCACGAAGATGTATCAGGACTTGAAGCAACAATATTGGTAGAAAAGGATGAAGAAGAACATAATGGATTATATAGCTCGGTGCCTAAATTGTCTATAGGTAAATTATGAGCACTAACGACCAGGTGGATTACTTCAGAATCTACAGATTCCGGAGTGGAAATGGGAGCAGATTACTATGAATTTTGTTGTTGGGCTTCCACATCCACGAACTTAGAAGAAGTTTGGTGCAGTTTAGGTAATTGTAGATAGACTCACCAAGTTGGCACATTTCATTCCGATAGTGACTACTTATTCTCTGAAACAGTTAGCGGAGATCTATATCCGCGAGATTGTCAGGTTTCATTGTGTACCGGTATCTATCATCTTTGACCGGGGTACGTAGTTTACATAGCGGCTCTAGAGGGTTGTACAACATGAGTTAGGCATACGGGTTGAGTAAAGTACAATGTTTAACCCTTAGACAGACGAATAGTCCAAGCACACTATTCAAATATTGGAGAATATGCTTCGCGCTTGTGCTATGGATTGCGGAGATTCTTGGGATAAGTTCCTACCACTTGCAAAATTTACTTACTATAATAGATATCAATCGAGCATTCAGATGGCTCTGAATGAGGCTTTATATGGGAGACGGTGTTAGTCTCCGTTGGGTTAGTTTGTACCAGGTGATGCTAGGTTATTGGGTACTAACTTGGTGTACGATGATTTGGAAAGGTTAAATTGATTCAGGATCGACTTCGCATAGCGTAGTCTAGACAGAAGAGTTATGCCGACCGAAAGGTCGATGATGTTGCTTACATGGTTGGGGAGAAGGTTCTGCTCAAGGTTTCACCCATGAAAGGTGTGTCGAGGTCCGGGAAGAAGGGCAAGTTGAATCCTAGGTATATTGGGCTTTTTGAAATACTTAAAAGGATTGAAGAGATGGCGTATGAACTTGCATTAACACCTAGTATATCGGGTGTCCACCCAGTGTTCCATGTATCCATGCTTCAAAAATATGTCAAAGATCCGTCTCATGTTTTGGATTTCAGTACAGTTTAGTTGGATGGTAATTTGACTTATGATGAGAGCTGGTGGCTATTACGACCCGGCCGGTCGTTTTTTATATTACAGCCCCGTTCCCCCATTTAATGCTCATTTTGTGCTTTACATATATTATAAGACTTGTTGGGGTAATATGTTCGGGTCTAGTGAGGTTTTGAAATGAATTGAGACACTTAGTCTCCAAGATGAAAACTTAAGTTGAAAAGGTTGACCAAATATTGACTTATATGTAAACAACCCCAACAAAGAATTTTGATGATTCCAATAGCTCCGTATGGTGATTTTGGACTTAGGAGCGTGTCCGGTAAATTATTAGGAAGTCCGTAGTTAAATTAGGCTTGAAATGGCTAAAACAGAAATTTAAGCCTGAAAGCTTGACCGGGGAGTTTACTTTTTTGATATCGGGATCGAAATCCAATTCTACAAATTTGAATAGCACTGTTTTGTCATTTACAACTTGTGTGCAGAATTTAAGGTCAATCAGACTTGATTTGATATGTTTCGGCACTGAATGTAGAGATTGAAAGTTCTTAGTTTCATTATGCTTGAATTGGGGTATGATTCGTGGTTTTAATGTTTGATGTGATTTGAGGTTTCGACTAAGTCCATATGGTATTTTAAGACTTGTTGGTATGTTTGGATGAGGTCCCAAGGGCCTCGGGTTTAATTCGTATCATGTCCGGTGCATTTTTGAATCTTGAAACTACTGAACCTGCTGCTACTGGTTTCCTTCTTCGTGTTCGCGAAGAGTACATGGAGGCATGCGAAGATTTTTTCTTCGTGTTCACGAAGAGGACAATGAGTTCATGAAGGTTTGAGCGAGTGTGTATCGCGAACGCGAGAGGGTAGTAGCGTTCGCGAAGAAGAGAGAGGCAGACTGGGAACTTCATGCTTTTGGCCTATGCGTTCGCGAAGGCAGTATCGCATTTGTGAAGAAGAAACTCGGCCAACAACATTTTTGTGCTTCATGAACTTGAGGCACTGGCCGTGTTCACGATAAAGAAATTTTGGGGCAACAAATTTGTGCTTCGCAAATGCGAGGCACTGGCCGCGTTCGCGATGAAAAAATTTTACGGAAGCAAAATTGTGCTTCACGAACGAGTGGCACTGGCTGCGTTCACGAAGAAGGAATTGCTGGGCAGAGAATTTAAGTTCTGAAAATGGGACTTCGTCCCATTTTCCATTATTAATGACTTGGAGCTCGGGAAGAGGCGATTTTTGGGAGATTTTCAAAAAAAACATCGGAGTAAGTGTTCTTAGCTTAATTTTCGTTAAATTACCCGAATCCATCATTATTTGTAACATTTAATTGGAGTTTTAAATTGGAAAATTGTGAAAACCTTTAAGGTTAAGATTGAGGATTTAACGGCCGAATTGTTATCGAAATTTAGTAATTTTGTATGGTTGTACTCATGGTTGAATATGCATTCATATTTTGTAACTTTTGTCGGGTTCCGAGACGTGGGCTCCATTGTTGATTTTTGATATGAATTTTGGATTTTATTGAACAATTTAGTATTTTCATATGGGATTAATTCCTATAATTTGTGTTGACTGTATCAAATTATTTTTGGCTAGATTCGAGACATTCAGAGTTGGATAATCGAGGAAAAGGACTATTTGATTGAGATAGTGTTATTTGAGGTAAATGACTTGTCTAACCTTGTGTGAGGGAAATCCCCTTAGGGTTTCACATTGTTGTGATAATTCTGTGATATGCGAGTGTCGTACGCGAGGTGACGAGTGCGTACACGGGATAATTATTTTAAAAAATTGAGTTTTACTAAGCAGTAACCTGTTACATCTTAAGTGAGTTATACCAGCAAGTGTAATTATCCTGTTTAGCCTAATATCGCATGTCTACGTATCTTAATTATTTATTTAAAATCTGTACAACATGCTTAGTTGATTTTCTATTTTTCCTTAACTTAAATTTAGTCTTAAACTATAAGCTTTCTTGCTATTAATTGTTGTTTCCACCGATTTCGAGCTGTGTGTTTACGTTTGGAACTACGAGGCGGTACCTCGAGAGATCCCCCGTTGCATATTTACTTTTGGGACTACGATGCGGTACCTTGGGAGATCCCCTGTCACATATGTACTTTAGAACTAGAAGGCAGTACCTCGGGAGATCCCCTATCGCATATTTATTTTTGGGACTACGAGGGGATACCTTGGGGGATCCCCTTTGCATATTTACTTTTGGGACTATGAGGCGGTACCTCGGGAGATCCCTTGTTGAGCTTTTACTTTTGGGACTATGAGATGGTATCTCGGGGGTGCCCTCTATTGTTTACTCGTATGTGTTGTGTTGTTACTTTTCTGTAATTTCTCACTATTAAATTCTCAGTCTTTTCATTATATTATTATATCTTTTGCCTTGTTTCTTATTATTCCAATAGAGTCCTGACCTGACCTCTTCACTACTCTACCGAGGTTAGGCTTGGCACTTACTAGGTACCGCTGTTGTGCACTCATGCTACGCTTCTATACATCTCTTTGTGCAGATCCAGGCACTTCTTACCAGTCCAGGTATCAGTGAGTTAGATTGTACGTGGAGACTTTAAGGTATATTTGACAGCGTCCACGAACCTCGGAGTCCCCCTCTATCTTATTATGTTGTTTTCCCTATTCACATTAGACTCCGATGTATAGAGATATTTGGTATTACTTCTTTAAAGCTTATGATTTATAATTCACCAGGTTTTGGGAATTTCTATATGTGTTTAAGTTTTTAAAGTATTTACTGTTATTTTAATTATTTCGTATGGTGATAGGCTTACCTAGTCTTAGAGACTAGGTGCCGTCATAATATCCTACGGAGGAAAATTTAGGTCGTGACACTCACGAATCATGTCACGCTAAATTTAAGGGGTTATATTTAGCCCCTTACAATTTGGGGGTAGACCTGAGCAACACGAGTAGAGCCAATTCGGGATTTGTCTCTTCATTCACTAAAGGAAAGACTTTCTCGGGGATGAAAGAGGGGGAACTTTGTTTAATTGGAACCAGTTACTTTTAAAGAAGTTAATAATTTTTTTTACGTAGACGGGTACACCAAATTTTTTAAAGTGAAATATACTACATTTAGCTAAACAATAAAAACACTTATAATAGAGGTTTAATTTTATAAATCAAAACTAACTTAAAAAAGATAACAATAGAAATTTTACTCATAAAAGTAAGCATACAACCAAAAGAAAAAAACCGAGAGGGATTTTAGTATATAGAGAGCTTTGTTGAAGAAATGTTTATAGAGCTTGAGTTTTAAATTATAAAATTTATTTAAGAAATAACTTTATGTGACGACCCAAAGGGTCATCACTTGCTTTCAGTTAATTTCTGTGTCTCCGAGGCCTTGAAAACCTCATTAGAGTCGCCTCGAATTGCGTGCGCAGTAGCTGGAAAACTTAAATATAAAACTCTGTGAAAATTAAATGCTAAGTTTTGATGTTAAAAAGAATAATCTTGACTTCGGTCAACATTTTGGGTAAACGGACCCGAATTTGTGATTCAACGGTCCCGTAGGGTCCGTAGGAAAATATGGGACTTGGGCGTATGCCCGGAATCGGAATCCAAGGTCCCTATCCTGAGAAATGAATTTTTAAGTGAAATTATTTTCAGAAATTGTTTAAGGAAATTTGAAGTGAAAACTGATTAAAAAGCAATGGTATCGGGCCCGTATTTTGGTTCCGGCGCTCGGTACAACAGGTCTTATATATGACTTGAATCATTCCTGTAAAATTTGGTTAAAAACGGACGTCGTTTGATGCGATCCGGATCTTAATTGAGAAATTTGATGTTTAAAAGAGTTTTGAGAAATTTCAGTGATCTCGAGGTTTAATTCGATGCTCGTAATGTTATTTTGATAATTTGATTACACGAATATGTCCGTAGGATGTTTTTGAGGTTGTGTGCATACTTGGGTTGGAGTTTCGAGGGCTCGAGTGAGTTTCGAGTAGGTTCCGGGATGCCTTAGGCTTAGAAAGTCAGTTGTTGCAGGTTCAGGAAGCCACAGTCTCTGAACCCTCTAGTGCGGTCCGCGAGAAATTGCGTGCGACCCCGGAAGGGCCAGCACGGCCGCGGTCGCCTTTGTGCAGTCCGTGGTGGAAGTTGTGCGGCCGCAGTCGCCTTTGTGCGGTTCGCACAGGGTGCTCAACTGCAAGTCTTTAGGGAGGGGCCAGCGCGGCCGCCGTTGTGCGGTCCGCGGTGGAGGCTATGCGGTCCATTTGATACGGTCCGCACTGGGGGTCTGAGAGGGGTATAAATAAATGGGAATTTTAGTTATTTTTCACTTTTTCAAAACCCCAAACATAAGAGGCGATTTTTCAAACAATCTTTCTTCTCCAAAACATTGGTAAGTGATTTCTATCTCAATTTCTTCACTCCTTAACATCTTTTAACATGATTTCAAATTCAAATCAAAGATTTTCATGGGAAAAATTGGGTGTTTTGGGTAGAACCTAGGTTTTTAAAATTGGGGATTTGGACCTCAATTTAAGGTCCGATTTCAAAACAAATTATATATTTGGATACGTGGGGGAATGGGTAATCGGGTTTTGGTACGGACCTCAGGTTTCAACCACGTGGGCCCGGGGGTGATTTCTGACTATTGGGTAAAACTTTAGAAAACTCATTTTCATGCATTGGGGTTGATTCATTTAACACTTATTGATGTAATTAAGTAACTTGTGACAAGATTCGAGCGGATTGGTGGTGGAATCAAGGGGTAAATCTATAGTTGAGACTTGAGTGGTGATTAAGGAATCGAGGTAAGTGTTTGGTCTAACCATACCTTGAGGGATTAGGAGTTGAGTCATACTTGCTATTTGCTTCTTGTTGAGTACGACGTATAGGCATGGTGACAAGTATCTATACGTTGGTGTCAAGCATGACCGTGAGTCTTAAATTGAAAGTTGTTGTGTTCTTAAATGACACTTGGGTGCTTTACTTAATGATCTTCTATGATTGAGCATTTTCAATAATTGAACTGAGTACAAGTTGAGTTGAGGTTGGTTATAGCTAATTCTCCCTTGCTGGATTTCTTGTAATTGTGTGATAAAATGTAAAAGGGAGCGGGTGGTACGCCTACCAGGAATTTCTTGTGATTGTGTGATGAAATGTAAAAGGGAGCGGGTGGTACGCCTACCATAAGATATAATGAAATGGGAGCGGGTGGTATGCCTACCACGAGATATAATGAAATGGGAGCGGGTGGTACGCCTACTATAAGATATACTAAAATGGGAGCGGGTGGTATGCCTACCACAAGATATGAGAAATGGGATCGGGTTGCACGCCTGCAACAAGATGAAACTTAAAGTGAAAGTTGCATTATTTCTCTTTATCCCTGTTAGAAGTTAAATTGTAGTTTCCTTACTATTTTTTGATATTCTATTTTATCTGGTACCCCGGAGCATGTTTCCCCTTTCCCAGCTTTGATTGCTTATTACCTGTTTACTTTTCCGCCATATAGTATATAACTGCACAGGTTTATCTTGAGTCTGGTCCTAGCCTCGTCACTACTTCGCTGGGGTTAGGGAGACACTTACCAGCTCATGGGGTCGGTTGTGCTGATACTACATTTTGTGCTCTTTTGCACAGATCCAAGTCTTGGACAGCAGCAGTAGCGCGGGAGCCAGTTTTCAGTCCAGTGAGACTCCGAGGTATCCTTGCAAGTTTTCGCAGGCCCTTCGTCTCCTCTATCTCTATTTCAGTTTGTTATCTCATGTATTCGAGACAAACACTTTATATTTTTCTTTCAAACGGTTGTATTTAGTACACTTAGAAGTTCGTGAGTAATGTGACACCAGTTTTTGGGTAGAGGTATTTGTTGATTCCCGTATTATTATTGAATTTCTTTAATTTAAGTCTTTTGTACATTTATTAAATTCCATTTTTTTCATGCTATCACTAATAATCATTAAAAAAAGTGATTTGTTATTTAAGTAAGCTGTTAAGGATTGGCTTGCCTAGCTCACATTAGTAGGCGCTATCACGACTCCCGAGGGTGGAAATTTTGGGTCGTGACAAGTTGGTATCAGAGCTCTAGGTTACATAGGTCTCACAACTCACAAATAAGCTTAGTAGAGTCTGAGGGATCGGTACGGAGACGTCTGTATTGATCCCCCAGAGGCTACAGAGTTAGGAAAATCTCACATTTGTTCTTTCTTGTCATGTGAATTTGTTCCTCAAATGCTAATTGGATTTCTACTCCGTTCTCTCGCAAATGGAGAGAACATGCGCTTCCTCATCTACCGCTCAGCAGCCCGAGCACCCAGCAGCAGCTCCCACTAGGGGCAGAGGCCGAGACCGTGTTAGAGGCCGAAGTAGGGGCAGAGTTTATCCATGAGCAGCAGCACCAGTGGCGGAGCCTCAGGTTGATTTTGAGGAGGAGGTTCCGGCCCCAGCAGTTCCGGTAGGCCCAACTCAGGTCTTAGAGGGGTTTATTGCTACCCCGGTTCTTCAGGACGCTCTGGTCCGACTGGTGGTACTCATGGAGAGTGTCACCCGAGCAGGTTTTCTTCCTGTAGCACCAGCCACTTCTCAGGCTGGGGGAGGGGCTCAGACTCCTGCTACACGCACTCCGGAGTAGGTAGCTCTTCAGATTCAGACTCCAGCGATTCAGCTAGTTGGAGCAGTTTAGTCGGGTGTAGTAGCTCAGACCAGTGATGGAGCGGCTATGTCTGCCGATGCTTTGTGGAGGCTGGATAGGTTCACCAATCTCTTCACTACTACATTCAGCGGTGCTTTTTCTGAGGATCCCTAGGATTTTCTTTATAGCTGTCACGAGGTTCTCAGGAACATGGGTATAGTTGAGACCAATGTGGTCGATTTTGCTACATTCCGCTTGTCTAGATCTGCCAAGACTTGGTGGAGGGATTATTGCTTAGCTAGGCTAGCCGGGTCGCCATCTTTGACTTCGGAGCAGTTTACAGTATTGTTTCTGGAGAAGTTTCTCCCCGTTACTCAGAGAGAGGCCTATCGGAGGCAGTTCGAGCGCCTACAGCAGGGTTCCATGACGGTCACCCAGTATGAGACCAGGTTCATCGACTTAGCTCGCCATGCTCTTGTCATACTTCTTAGCGAGGGAGAGAGAGGGTAAGGAGGTTTATCGACGGTCTTATTCAGCCGATTCGTCTTCAAATGGCCAAGGAGGCCGGGAGTGAGATCACTTTTCAGGAGGCGGCTAATGTGGACCGCAGAGTTGAGATGGTTCTATTGCAGGGAGGTGGTCAGTTGTCGGATAAGAGGCCACGTCATTCAGGAAGATTCAGTGGTACCTCATCTGGAGGTAGAGATTCATATGGTAGAGGCAATCCTTCTAGGCCCTTTGAGTCAGCTCTTCAGGCTTTTCACGGTGCTTCAGGTGGCCATGGTTCTCCGATTCAGTATTCTGATCCGCAGTCTTTATTGTACCACCAGCACCTATCAGTGCACCACCGCTTCAGAATTTTTAGAGTCGTCATCCCCAGCAGCCGAGGGCTTGTTTTACTTGTGGTGACACGAGGCACATTGCTAGGTATTGCCCTCGGGCTTCGAGCAGTTCTCCGTATCAGGGTTCCCGTGCTATGGTTCAGGCACCAGATGTTCCACAGTCTGCCCAGCCAGCTAGAGGTGGGGGGTAGAGGTGCTAGAAGTGGAGGTAGAGGCCCTAGAGGTGGAATTCAGGCCGCCAGAGGTGGAGGCCAGCCAGCAGCACGCCGTCCCAGAGAGGTAGTTCAGGGTGGTGGGGCCCAGTCTCGATGTTATGCTCTCCCATCTAGGCCCGAGGCTGAGGGATCAGATGTATTTATTACAGGTACGATTCTAGTTTGTGATAGAGATGCTTCAGTGTTATTTGATTCAGGTCTACATACTCGTATGCGTCATCTTATTTTTCACCATATCTGGTCATGCCTAGTGATTCGTTGAGTATTTCTGTTTATGTGTCTACGCCGGTGGGTGATTCTATTATGGTAGATCGAGTCTATCACTCTTGTGTAGTTGTGATTGGGGGTCTTGAGACTCATATGGATTTGTTGCTTCTAGACATGGTATATTTCGATGTCATATTGGGGATGGACTGGCTATCACCTTACCACGCTATCTTGGACTGTCACGCCAAGACTGTGACCTTAGATTTACCTAGTATGACTCGTTTAGAGTGGATAGGGACTCCTGGTCATTCTACCCGTAACGTCATTTCTTATGTGAAGGCTCGGTGTATGGTCGAGAAGGGGTGCTTGGCCTATATAGCTTATGTTCATGATTTTAGTGTGGAGGTTTCCTCTATTGATTCTGTGCCCATGGTTCGTGAGTTTCCAGAGGTATTTCCTTCAGACCTGCCGGGTATGCCGCCCGATAGAGATATTGAATTTTGCATTGATTTGGCTCCGGGCACTCAGCCCATTTCTATTTCGCCATATCGCATGGCCCCGCCTGAGTTGAAAGAGTTAAAGGAGCAGTTGCAGGACTTGCTTGAGAAGTGTTTCATTAGACCCAGTGTTTCTCCTTGGGGTGCACCAGTGTTGTTTGTTAAGAAAAAGGATGGTTCGATGAGAATGTGCATTGATTACCGACAGTTGAACAAGGTTACCATCAAGAATAAGTATCCACTATTGAGGATCGATGATTTGTTCGATCAGCTTCAGGGTGCCAAGTTATTTTCAAAGATAGACTTGAGATCTGGCTACCATCAGTTGAGGATTAGGGCATCTGATGTCCCTAAGATAGCTTTCTGTACTCGGTACGAGCATTATGAGTTCTTGGTCATGTCATTTGGGTTGACAAATGCCCCAACGGCTTTTATGGATTTGATGAACCAAGTTTTCAGGCCTTATTTGGACTCATTCGTGATAGTCTTCATTGATGATATTTTGATATATTCCCGTAGTCAGGAGGAGCATGAGCAACATATCAGAGTGGTTCTTTAGACTCTGAAGAATAGTCAGTTATATGCTAAGTTCTCAAAGTGTGAGTTCTGGCTGAGTTCAGTTGCATTTCTGGGTCATGTTGTGTCAGCAAAGGGTATTCAGGTTGATCCGAAGAAGATTGAGGCAGTCAAGAACTGGCCTAGACCAATATCAGCTATAGAGATTCGGAGTTTCTTAGGATTGGCAGGCTACTATAGTCGGTTTGTGGAGGGGTTATCATCTATTGCAACCCCGATGACCAGGTTGACCTAAAAGGGTGCCCAGTTCAGATAGTCGGACGAGTGTGAGGTGAGATTTCAGAAGCTCAAGACAACTCTGACTACTGCACCGGTGTTGGTTTTGCCCACGGTTCAAGGCCTTACAAAGTTTATTGCGATGCTATCCGTATTGGGCTTGGTGTAGTGTTGATGCAGGATAGCAAGGTCATTGCCTGTGCTTCGAGGTAGTTGAAGATTCATGAGAAGAACTAACCGGTCCATGATTTAGAGTTGGCAGCCATTGTTCATGCATTGAATATTTGGAGGCATTATCTCTATGGCGTGGCATGTGAGGTGTTCATTGATCACAAGAGACTTCAGTATTTGTTCCAGCAGAAGGAGTTGAATTTGAGGCAGAGGAGATGGTTGGAGTTGTTGAAGGATTATGATAGCACCATCTTATATCACCCGGGAAAGGCCAACGTGGTGGCCGATGCTCTGAGTAGAAAGTTAGCCAGCATGGGCAGTGTTGCTTATATTTCGGTCGGTGAGAGGCCGTTTGTGTTGGATGTTCAGGATTTGGCCAATCGATTTGTGAGATTGGATATATTTGAGCCTAGCCGAGTATTAGCTTGCACGGTCGCTCGATCTTCATTATTGGAGAGTATCCATGATCGACAGTTTGATAATCCCCATTTGTGTGTCCTTAGAGACACGGTGACGCATGGAGGTTCCAAGAAGGTTACCTTAGGTGATGATGGAGTTTTGAGATTCCAAGGGTGAGTTTGTGTGCCTAATGTGGATGGGCTTCGAGAGTTGATTTTAGAGGAGGCCCTTAGTTCCCTGTATTCTATTCATCCAGGCACCGCGAAGATGTATCAAGATTTGCGGCAGCATTATTGGTGGAATAGAATGAAGAAGGATATTGTTGCATATGTGGCTCGATGTTTGAATTGTCATCAAGTTAAGTATGAGCATCAAAGGCCTGGTAGACTGTTTCAGAGGATTGAGCTTCCCGAGTGGAAGTGGGAGCGGATTACTATGGACTTCGTTATTGGACTTCCGTTGACTCGGAAGACGTTTGACGCAGTTTGAGTCATTGTTGATAGGCTGACCAAGTCAGCGCATTTCCTTCCTGTGGCAGTCTCCTATTCATCCGAGAGGCTAACTGAGATCTATATCCGGGAGATTGTTCGTCTTCATGGTGTGCCCGTATCTATCATTTCGGATCGAGGTATGCAGTTTACCTCGTATTTCTGGAGAGCAATTTAGCGAGAGTTGAGTACAACATTTCATTCTCAGACAGACGAGTAGTCCAAGCGGACTATTCAGATTTTGGAGGATATGCTCCGAGCTTGTGTCATCAATTTTGGAGGTTCGCGGGATCAGTTTTTGCCTTTAGCAGAGTTTGCCTACAACAACAGCTACCAGTCAAGTAGCCAGATGGTTCTTTATAAGGATTTATACGGTAGGTAATGTCGATCTCCGGTTGGGTGGTTTGAGCCGGGAGAGGCTCAGTTGTTGTGTACGGATCTGGTTCAGGAGGCCTTGGAAAAGGTCAGGATCATTTAGGATAGGCTTCGTACAGCTCAATCTAGGCAGAAGAGTTATGCAGACCACAAGGTTCGAGATGTGGCTTTTATGGTTGGTGAGCGGGTATTGCTCCGAGTATCGCCTATGAAGGGCGTGATGAGATTCGGGAAGAAGGGCAAGCTTAGCCCTAGGTTCATTGGTCCATTTGAGATTCTTGATCGAATGGGAGAGGTGGCTTATAAACTTGCATTGCCGCTTAGCTTATCAGCTATACATCCAGTATTTCATGTGTCCATGCTTCGGAAGTATCACGGCCATCCATCCCACATGTTAGATTTCAGCACTGTCCGGTTGGACAAGGATTTGTCGTATGAGGAGGAGTCGGTGGCTATTCTAGACCGGCAGGTTCGACAGTTGAGGTCGAAAAGTTTTCCTTCGGTTCGTGTTCAGTGGAGAGGTCAGCCTCTTGGGGCATCGACCTGGGAGCCCGAGTCTGATATGCGTAGCCGTTATCCTTATCTTTTCTCCGACTCAAGTACTTTCTTCTTCTGTCTGTTTGAGGATGAACGGTTGTTTTAGAGGTGGAGAATGTGATGACCCTTTGGGTCATCACTTTCTTTCAGTTGGTTTGTGTCTCCGAGGCCTTGAAAATCTTATTAGAGTCGCCTCGAATTGCGTGCACATTGCGGGCGCGTAGTCGAAAAGCTTAAACATGAAACTCTGTGAAAATAAAAATGCTAAGTTTTGATGTTAAAAGGAATAATCTTGACTTCGGTCAACATTTTGGATAAATGGACCCGGATCTGTGATTCAACGGTCCCGAAGGGTCCGTAAGAAAATATGGGACTTGGGCGTATGCCCGGAATCGGAATCCGAGGTCCCTAGCCCGAGAAATGAATTTTTAAGTGAAATTGTTTTCAGAAATTATTTAAGAAAATTTGAAGTGAAAACTGATTAGAAAGCAATGGTATCGGGCTTATATTTTGGTTTTGGCGCCCGGTATAGGTCTTCTATATGACTTGAGTCATTCCTGTGAAATTTAGTTAAAAATGGACGTCGTTTGACGCGATCTATACCTTAATGGAGAAATTTGATGTTTAAAAGAATTTTGAGAAATTTCTGTGATCTCGAGGTTTAATTCGATGCTCGTGATGTTATTTTGGTAATTTGATTACACGAATATGTCTGTATGATGTTTTTGAGGTTGTGTGTATGCTTGGGTTGGAGTTTCGAGGGCTCGGGTGAGTTTTGAGTAGGTTCCGGGATGCCTTAAGCTTAGAAAGTCAGGTGTTGCAGGTTCAGGAAGCCACAGTCTCTGAACCCTCTAGTGCGGTCTGCGAGAAATTGCGTGCGACCGTGGAGGGGCCAGCGCGGTCGCGGTCGCCTTTGTGCGGTCCGCGGTGGAAGCTGTGCAGCCGCAGTCGCCTTTGTGCGGTCCGCACAGGGTGCTCAACTGCAGGTCTTCAGGGAGGGGCCAGTGCGAACGCGATCGCCTTTGTGCGATCCGCGGTGGAGGCTGTGCGGCCGCGGTCCATTTGATGCGGTCCACACTGGGGGTCTGAGAGGGGTATAATAAATGGGAATTTCAGTTATTTTTCACTTTTTCAAAACCCCAAACATAAGAGGCGATTTTTCAAACAACCATTCTTCTCCAAAACATTGGTAAGTGATTTCTAACTCATTTTCTTCTCTCCTTAACATCTTTTAACGTGATTTCAACTTCAAATCAAAGATTTTCATGGGGAAAATTAGGTGTTTTGGGTAGAACTTAGGTTTTCTAAAATTGGGGATTTGGACCTCAATTTGAGGTCCGATTTCAAAATAAATTATATATTTGGATTTGTGGGGGAATCGGGTTTCGGTCCGGACCTCGGGTTTCGACCACGTGGAACCGGGGGTGATTTCTGACTGTTGGGTAAAACTTTATAAAACTCATTTTCATGCATTGGGGTTGATTCATTTAACACTTATTGATGTAATTAAGTAACTTGTAACTAGATTCGAGGGGATTGATGATGGAATCAAGGGGTAAAGCTATAGTTGAGACCTGAGTGGTGATCAAGGCATCGAGGTAAGTGTTTGGTCTAACCCTACCTAGAGGGATTAGGAGTTGAGTCATACTTGCTATTTGCTTCTTGTTGAGTACAACGTATAGGCATGGTGACGAGTATCTATACGTTGGTGTCAAACATGACCGTGAGTCTTGAATTGAAAGTTGTTGTGTTCTTAAATGACACTTGGGTGCTTTACTTAATGACCTTCTATGATTGAGCATTTTCAATAATTGAACTGAGTACAAGTTGAGTTGAGGTTGGTTATAGCTGATTCTTCCTAGCCTGGATGACTAATTCAATATTGTTGTTCCCTTGCCGGGAAAATTATAACATTATTGTGTTCCCTTGTCGGGAAGTTATTATATTATTTATGTTCCCTTGTCGGAATTTCTTGTGATTGTGTGATGAAATGTAAAAGGGAGCGGGTGGTACGCCTACCACAAGATATAATGAAATGGGAGCGGGTGGTATGCCTACCACAAGATATAATGAAATGGGAGCGGGTGGTACGCCTACCACAAGATATAATGAAATGGGAGCGGATGGTTCGCCTACCACGAGATATAATAAAATGGAAGCGGGTGGTACGCCTACCATGAGATATAATGAAATGGGACCGGGTGGTACGCCTACCACAAGATATACTAAATTGGGAGCGGGTGGTACGCCTACCACAAGATATGAGAAATGAGATCGGGTTGCACGCCTGCAACAAGATGAAACTGAAAGTGAAAGTTGCCTTATTTCTCTTTATCCGTGTTAGAAGTTAAATTGTAGTTTCCTTACTATTCTTTGATATTCTGTTTTATCTGCTACCCCGTAGCATGTTTCACCTTTCCCGGCTTTGATTGCTTATTACCTGTTTACTTTTCTGCCATATAGTATATAACTGTACATGTTTATCTGGAGTCTGGTCCTAGCCTCGTCACTACCTCGCCGGGGTTAGGCCAGACACTTACCAGCACATGGGGTCGGTTGTGCTGATACTACATTTTGTGCTCTTTTGCACAGATCCAGGTCTTGGACAGTAGCAATAGCGCGGGAGCTAGCTTTCAGTCTAGTGAGACACCGAGGTAGCCTTGCAAGCGTCCGCAGGCCCGACGTCTCCTCTATCTTTATTTCAGTCTATTATCTCATGTATTCGAGACAAACAATTTATATTTTTCTTTCAAACGGTTGTATTTAGTACTCTTAGAAGTTCATGAGTATTGTGACACCAGTTCTTGGGTAGAGACATATGTTGATTCCCGTATTATTGTTCCATTTCTTTAATTTAAGTCTTCCGTACATTTATTAAATTCTGATGTTTTTCATGCTATCACTAATAATCGTTAAAAAAGTGATTTATTATTTAAGTAAGCTGTTAAGGATTGGCTTGCCTAGCTCACATTAGTAGGCGCCATCAAGACTCCCGAGGGTGGGAGTTCCGGGTCGTGACACTTTAAATTTAAAAACCATTTTTAAAATTAGTTGTTTGTTTTACACATATTGTGGTTTGAACTCCTAAACAAGAGCTCACTTTGGGTTGCCTTACTCTGCTTTATTAAAGGTATTCAAAAATATATACTCGTATATAATTTTTTGTGTTCGCTTGACCGCCTAGACCACCCTTGATAGCTATACCTGTTTGGTCAAACTTACAAAATTTGTGTATTTTAAAGGCAAAACGGTCCCTGGCCACTTAAACTTGCATTGAATTGTCAACCCAGTAAAAGAACTTATAAGTTTCCCAATTTTGTACCTTTACTTTATAAAGTAATGAGTAATAAACACATCTGACTGTTGACTATATATATGTGCAAGAAACATTACTTACATGGCCAAACTACGTGAAACTCACACTTAAATGGCGCGTGAATATAGTAGTTTTGGTAGAAAAATAGTAAAATAAACAAAAGTATTTAATTAATATCAAAAATAAAAAAGAATTAAAAAAATTTAATATCCCAACACTTTCTCTCATCTCTTTCGTTCCCAACCCATCCATCTCCGACGTTCCTACCCCCTTTCCCCACTCTTTCCGTTTCTTACCCCATCGCTCACCCCAACCTTTCCTCCCCACCTCCTCTTCATTCTTCTCGTTATTATACTTTAGCTAAAAAGGAATTATAGCTTCTTCTTTTTTTTAAAACGAAATTGGGTATACAGATCTAATGGGAAGAAGGTAACCCATAACTCGATTTTAGGGCGTAAGAAAATCGCATCAATTCTCTAATTTGGTCATTACCGCGATGACGATGGTTGATTTTTGATAAGTTAGGATTTTAACATATTTTATGCCCCTACTTGCTTATGCTTTGATCATATATTATTACAAAATAGCCCTAAAAGACTCATAAGTTGTGCTTGATCGCATGTTTGATTGACAAAGTGATGAAATGTCAAAGATCGGCTCAAAAAGGAGTGAAACCTGCTCAAGTATCAAAGACCAAGAAATTTAAGAAAAGATGGCCTAGTGCGGACCACGCAAAGTGGAATGCAGCCACACTAGGTGGTTCAAAGAGTTGGTGAATCAGGCTAGAAGAAGCGCGGGCGCGGTACACATCTCGCAATCCGCGGTGAAGGCTCCGCGGCCGCACTACTCTTTTATGCGGCCCGCGGTCATGAGATTCAGAGAGATGAAGTTTGCAAAGCCAATGCCATGAGGTCCGCGATCGTGGTTGCGCGGACCGTGCCACCTCCCTCTGAAGCCACGGTCCGTTCTACGCGGTCCGTGGAGTCCAAGTTTAGAGAAGCAGAAGTGAGCCCAGTGTGGCCGTGGTCCATTTAATGCGGCCCGTACTGACCCCGCAGAGGTATTTTGTCCAGTTTTTCCAGCCTAGTAAAAATAGAACATTTTACCATCTTTTAGGTTATAAGATACATCAGTGGAGAGCTGCACTCGTGAGAACGTATTTTGTAGCCATTTTTGGCACTTTTGCTTTACATTTACGATAGATTCTTGTAATTTAATTTTAGCAATTAATTAATATGCTTAGTTCTTCATCTATTTCTTCAATTTTTTTATCTAGCATGAGTAGCTAAACTCATTAGTTAGAGTTGTGGCTCAACCCTACTGTGGGTAATTGATGGGTGTTGCCATCTAGTATCAGATTAACTATGGGTGTTTGCTATTTGGGTTGATTTTATGTTTTAATATAGAATTGGTGGTTGCAAACACTGATTCAAGCTTTGTGGGTTTAACTCTTCTTGAGAAAGAGAGCTTATGACCCCAAAAATTGACCCAACAAGGAATTGGAATGGACTCATGAGAAATGATAGTCCCAATTAACGGGTTAAACCTCGAGAGTAATTACCTTACTTGAACCCTAGTTGCTCGGTCTAATTTACCTACCCATTTGGTCTTGAGAGAGTCAATTGGAAAAAATCCCTCTCTCTACCGAGAGCTGTGAGAGTGGGTAAAATTGTGCAATGGTTATAGCATATGCCCAATTATTTCAATTGAACCTTAGTAACATCTACCCGTCAATTAACCACCTAAGTAGTGTCACGACCCTAGTGCCCATCTTCCTATTAGATACAACTTAGCAATATTCTCATAGCATAATTTAGTGTTAATGTTTTACAAAAATAGTTATAATTTGAAAACCCAAAAATATTTGAAGTGACATTAGGAGTACAAAGACATCTCTAGGATAGACAGACAATCCAACTCTACTACTAGCTCCCTGAGAAAATCGATCCTGACCCTCATATCGAGTAAAAGCTATTGCAACCCGCTTTTCCTACCTTAGTGTAGCGTCGAGTTGGCCGTGATCACTTTTTGGCGCCGTTGTCGGGGAGCTTACGATGTTGACAATCTGTTTATTTAGTTTTGTGTTTTGCTTATCTTTCCTTCTTGTTTACTAATTTTGTTTGTGTCGATCAATCAGGTACAAATGACTCTTAATGCAAATGACCCTCTCGGCAACGTGATAGCGGGAGAGGAGGTAGAGGATCTAGAACAAGATGAGGTCTTACCTCAAGTTCCACGAAGAGGCCGAAATGCCAATGTAAATGCAAATGAGAACAACAATATTCCAGACCCTCCTCCGGCACCGCCGAGAGTGGCTCCCAGAGTTTTACCAAATCAAGGATATGCCAGTGCTATTGTTCCTCCTCGAATCCGGGCGGGAAACTTTCAAATAACAAATGTTATGTTGACCTTGCTCGAGCAAAGAGGGTATTTCACGGGTGCCTCCGATCAAAATTCCTACAAGCACTTGAAGGGGTTCGTGGATATATGTTGGGGTAGTAAGCAGACAAATGTGTCCGATGATGAGTTGAAATTGAGGCTTTTCCCGTTCTCTCTTCGGGGTAAAGAATTAGATTGGTTAGAAAGGCTCCCCAATCATTCTATTACAACATGGGATGAATTGGCGGACAAATTTATTGCCAAGTTCTTTTCTCCAAGTCATATGGTGGTTCTTCGGGATGAAATTTTAGCCTTCAATCAAGAGCCAATGAAACATTTGTACGAGATATGGGAACGATATAGACCAATGGTGAAAGAGTGACCTAATAATGACATGACCGAGGCTATGTTTCAACCAACCTTTTATCGGGGCATCAATACCACGAATCAATGCATTGTGAACCAATTGGCCGGAGGGAACTTTATGAAACTTTCTTACAAATAGGCATTTGATGTACTTGATGAAATGGCCGACACCTCTTCGGCATGGAAAAGCCGAGCAAATGTTCCCCAAGGTGACCCTACGGTCATCCATTTGCATAAGGAATTGCATGATCATGGCCAAGTTGTTGCCGAGCTTACAACAACTATGAATCAATTGGCAGAGGCGTAATTGCAACAAGTCCAAAACCCGCGCCAAGTCAATGCAATGGAGATTTCTATATTGAAAAGGAGGCAAAGAGGGCAACATCCTCAAGGTAATTGTGAACAATATGACAACAACAATGATGGTGGTGGTTATTCAAATGAGTGCTATGATGACCAAAGCGAAGAGGCCCAATATGTCAATAACTACCAAGGGAATAGAGGCAACTCTTCGAATCAACAATGGCGTCCTCAAGGAAATTGGGCCAATCAACAACAAGGCGGAGGTAATTGGAATAACAACAATCAACAACAAGGTGATGGCAATTGGAATAATAACAACCAAAACAACAATTGGGGTAATCAAAGCAACCAAGAGAATTGGAATAGTAATAACAATAATTGGGGAAACAACAACAATCAAGGAGGGTGGAACAATAGCAGGAACCAAGGCAACTGGGGGCAAGGCTTTCTAAGGCCCCCCATGTACCAACAACCGAACAATCTACCCCCTTCCCTTCTCAAGGTCTGAGTTCTTCCGGGAGTGATATGGGGAAAATTGAAAGCATGTTCGAGCAAATGATGAAAAAGAACCAAGATTCCGATGCCTAATTAGCTTCTCATAATACATCTATCGGGAACTTGGAGGTGCAATTAGGACAAATCTCTCAAGCATTGAATACTCGTCCCAAGGGTGCGCTACCAAGTGATACGGTAGTGAATCTGAAGGGTGGGAATAATAATCATGTGATGGCGGTTACATCTAGAAGTGGGAGAGGCGGTGATGTGAATGCCTCAAAGAAAAATCAAGTTATGGATGAAGATGTTGAATTGCGAGATAATGATGTACCTTTGATTGTTGATGATATGGTTAATCAAAATGTGAACAATGTGGATTTATATTGATGATGAAGCCAAGGTAGAGACTCAAGATGCCGTGAACCCGTCTAGGGAATATGTGATTGACATGCCCGAGCCGGTTGTACCAAAGGCACCTTTGCCTAGGCCACCTCTACCTTATCCTCAACGGTTAGCAAAGCAAAAGAGTGACAATCAATTCAAAAAGTTCATTGACATAATGAAGAGCCTCACAATCAATGTACCTTTAGTGGAGGCGCTTGAGCAAATGCAGGGGTACGCTAAGTTCATGAAAGATTTGATAACAAAGAAGAGGTCTATGGAGTGTGAAACAATTAAAATGACTCATCAAGCGAGTGCCATAGTTAATTCAATGGCACCCAAGCTTGAGGACCCCGGAGCTTTTACTATCCCTTTTACCATCGAAAGCGCGGATTTTGCCAAGGCCCTTTGTGACTTGAGGGCTAGCATAAATGATGCCGTAATTGGTCTTTAAGATTTTGGGAATTGGACAACCTCGACCCACATCAATGAGACTTCAAATGGCGGATCGATCGATGAAGCGAACTTTGGGCATAATCGATGATGTACTTGTCCGGGTGGATAAGTTTATACTGCCGATCGACTTTGTCATATTGGATTGTGAGGTGGACTTTAAAGTGCCGATTATTCTTAGTAGGCCTTTCCTAGCTACGGGGAAGGCATTGGTTGATGTTGAAGCGGGTGAGTTGACTTTTCGAGTGGGGGATGAGAAGGTGGTATTCCATGTTTGCAAATCAATGAGACAACCTAATAGCACGTAGGTGTGTTCATTTGTAGACATTATCACAGCTGTGATAGTGGATGACACAAGTTCCATGATCCATGTTGAAGATCCCCTTGAGGCCGTGCTTCTTAATATGGATGTCAATGATGATGCTAGTAGAGTGGAGTGCGTGAATGCATTGCATGGTATGGGTTCATATTCATATGAGCCTAGGAGGCTATCCTTGGATCTTGAAAACCGCAAAACTCCACCAACAAAGCCATCGATTGTAGAGCCACCGGTGTTGGAGTTGAAGCCACGTCCTCCACACCTCAGATATGAATTCTTGGGTTCAAATTCTACTTTACCTGTTATTCTTTCTTCTTGCCTTACTAACATGCAGGTTGAGGCTACCTTGGCGGTTCTTCAAAAGCGGAAAAGGGCAATCGGATGGACTCTAGCTGATATTCGAGGAATAAGCCCCACATTTTACATGTACAAAATCATCTTGGAGGAGGATGCAAAACCTTACTTGGAGCATCAAAGAAGACTAAATGAGGCGATGCAATAGGTGGTGAAGAAAGAGGTTATCAAGTGGTTAGATGCTGGGGTGGTTTATCCTATTTCTGACAGTTCGTGGACTTCTCCGGTGCAATGTGTGCCGAAAAAGAGCGGTATGACCGTGGTGACCAATGACAATAATGAGCTCATTCCTACTAGAACGATCACCGGGTGTAGAGTTTGTATGGATTATCGGAAGCTAAACAAGGTGACTAGAAAAGATCATTTCCCATTGCCATTCCTTGACCAAATGCTTGATCGTCTTGCTGGCCGGGCTTTCTATTGTTTTTTGGATGGTTACTCGGGGTACAATCAAATTCTAATTGCCTCGGAGGACCAAGAGAAGACCACCTTTACATGTCCTTATGGCACATTCGCTTTCTCTAGAATGCCATTTGGATTGGGTAATAATGCTCCGGTGACCTTCCAATGTTGCATAATCGCTATTTTCACCGACATGGTGGAGGATATCTTGGAGGTCTTCATGGATGATTTCAGCGTGGTTGGGGATTCTTTTAAGGAGTGCTTGGTAAACTTGGATAGAGTGTTGGCCCGATGTGAAGACACCAACCTTGTTCTCAATTGGGAAAAGTGCCATTTTATGGTAGAAGAAGGTATAGTGTTGGGTCACAAAATCTCGAAGCGAGGAATTGAAGTTGATAAGGCCAAGATTGAGGTTATTTCGAGGCTCCCTTCCCCTAATTCTGTCAAAGGGGTGAGGAGTTTCCTTGGGCACGGGGGTTTCTACCGGAGGTTCATAAAAGATTTTTCTAAAGTGGTACATCCGTTGTGCAAGTTGCTAGAAAGATGCAAAGTTCTTGTTCGATGAGAGTTGTATACACGCATTCGAGCTTCTTAAGCTCAAGTTAACTTCTACCCCCATCATTACCGCACCAAATTGGAGCTTGCCTTTTGAGTTCATGTGCGATGCTAGTGACGTTGCGGTTGGGGCTGTTTTGGGCCAAAGAATCAACAAGATATTTCATCCAGTGTACTACACAAGCAAGACCATGAATGAGGCTCAAAGAAACTATACAGTCACCGAGAAAGAATTGTTGGCTATTGTGTTTGCTATGAAAAAGTTTTGACCTTACCTTATGGGGGCCAAAGTTATAGTGCACACTGATCATGCCGCCCCTAGGTATTTGATGACCAAGAAGGACTCCAAGGCAAGATTGATGAGATGGGTGCTACTTATTCAAGAGTTTGATCTAGATATTTTTGACCGAAAGGGTAGTGAGAATCAAGTGGCAGACCACTTGTTCCGTTTGGAATAGTAGGGGAGGCCTTGTGACGGCCTTGAGATCAATGATTCATTTTCCGACGAACAACTCCTTGCGGTGTCAATGAAGGATATGCCATGGTTTGCCGATGTTGCCAATTACCTTGTGACCAGAATAATCCCGTGTGAGCTCTCTTCTAACCAAAGGAAAAAGCTCAAGCGGGATAGTTTGGATTTCTATTAGGATGAGTGCACAGATGGTGTGATTCGACGATGTGTCTCGGAGGAGGAACAATTGGGTATTTTGGAGGCTTGTCATTCCTCTCCCTATAGTGGCCATCATGGTGGGGCGAGAACGACTTCTAAAGTGCTTAGTTGCGGATTTTACTGGTCTACCCTGTTTAAAGATGTGGGCGATTTAGTGAAGAGATGTGATGAGTGCCAAAGAGCCGGTGGAATTTCTAAAAGGGATGAGATGCCCCTCAATACAATTCTCAAAATGGATATTTTTGATGTTTGGGGCATCGATTTCATGGGTCCTTTTGTAAGCTCTTGTTGGAGCACTTACATTCTCATGGCGGTGGACTATGTCTCAAAATGGGTTGAATCCATGGCTTTGCCCATAAATGAAGCCCGGAGAGTTGTGCCATTTTTGAAAAAGAGTATCTTCACAATGTTTGGCACTCCTCGTGCTATCATTAGTGATGGGGTCTCACTTTTGCAACAAGGCTTTCGACATGTTGCTTTCTAAGTACATTGTCAAGCATAAGGTTTTGACCTCCTATCATCCTCAAACTAGTGGCCAAATGGAAGTCTCCAACAGATAAATTAAGAGTATATTGTCTAAAACTGTCAATGCAAATAGGACCGATTGGTCGAAAAAGTTGGATGACGCTCTTTGGGCTTATTGGACAGCCTACAAAACTCCGATTGGTATGTCACCGTACCGATTAGAGTTTGGGAAAGCTTGTCATCTTCCGGTGGAATTATAGCACAAGGCCATGTGGGCTTTGATGAAGTTGAACTTAGAATGGGATGTTGCGGCAAATCTGCGGGTTGAACAACTTAATGAGCTTGATGAGTTTATATTCCTTGCCTACTCCAGCTCGTCATTGTACAAGGACAAAATGAAGTACTTTCATGACAAATATGCTCGGAGCAAGGAGTTCAAGGTTGGAGATATGGTTCTCTTATTCAATTCCCGGTTACGTCTGTTTCCGGGTAAGCTCAAGTCAAAGTGAAGTGGGCCGTTCGAAATTGTGTTCGTGAACCCATTGGGTGCTCTTGATCTAAGGAACAAGAATGATAAAGTATTCAGAGTCAATGGACATCGAGTCAAGCATTATCTTGGGAAATTTGATGATAGCCATGTGGTGGCACTTCTCCATCTAAAGTGATGTGTTGGTAACATGTGTCGTGCCGCGACATTAAATCGGGTGCTGTTTGGGAGGCAACCCATGTCTTTTTTTTTCCTTTTTGTTGTTTTCTGTGTTTTCTTGGTAGTGTAGGTTTGATTTTTGAGCTAACTGATTGTGAGATGTTGCAAGGATTGAGTTGATGCAGTGCAAAATAGTTTGAAAAAAGTGTTGAACAGTCTTTGAAGATTGCCAGAGCGACCGCAGTTGCTTTTGTGCGGTCCGCACTGGTGATGGTCAAAAGTGGTGCTCTCTGAAGTTTTCCACCGCGGCCGCATTCCATTTAGTGTGGTCCGCGGTGGACCTCCGTTGCCGCAATCTGTTTTGTGCAAACCGCGGAGGTTGCCTACTCAAGCTTCATTTTGAACAAACCCAACGCGATCCGTGGTCGGTTTTGTGCAGCCGCGCTGGTAGGTAAGGTTGTGTCCCACTGTTTTCTATAAATAGAACTCATGGGTCACTATTTACCTTTTTCGAACTTTTTACACTTAGAGAAATAAAAGTACTGTTCATAACCTCTCTTGACCTTGATTCTTGCTTAAGATTGACCAATTACATTTCATTTTCTCATCTAGTAATGTGTCACTCAGTCCATGTACATTTACTTGATTAATTTTGTTTTCTTTTATTATCATTAGCTTATAACTTCTTTTTCTTCTCATTAGTTTCTTCTTCTTTATTTTAGTTGTTAGCTTAGGGTAGTTTTAAATGCTGGATTTGTGTGCTAAATATGCATAATGGTTGGGCAAGTGAGTAGGGAAAAAGTAGGTGAACAAATTTGAACAATTATGCAAAAAAAATGAAACCCTAACTTAGTGCCTGTGCAAATTACTCTCCCCGGCCCGCGGTCGCCTTTGTGCGGTCTGCGGTGCCCTGACGCGGTCCGCATTACCATTTTGCATGGATCGCGGTGCCCAAGTGACTGAAATTGAACCTATGCCTAGCGTGGACGCATTGCACTTTATGCGGTCCGTGTTGGCCCACCGCAGCCGCAGTGCTTCTTTGTGCAGGCCGCGGTGGTTGGATTCAGAGAGATAGTGTTACAGACCTCACCTTAGCGCGGACCGCGGTTGCTTTTATGCGGTCCGCGGTGCCCTAATGCGGCTGCAGTACTTTTTGTGTGGACCACAGTGGGGAGATTCAGAGAGGTGTTTTCCAGGGCCTTGTCCCAATGCGGACCGTGGTCGCCTTTGTGCAGTCCGCGGTGCCCCTAGTGCGGCCGCACTCCTGTTTGTGCGGGCCGCGGTGTTCTGTTCTATACTGTTTTTGCAACCTATAATCTGCTATCTACAATTCATTTTCAACCCTTGTTTCACTGCCTGTGCTGATACTAACCATGTTAGATGTGTATGCTTGCAGATAATAGTTAAACAACGAGGTGGAGGTGCCAAACAACCCGGGCGAGGTAGTTCCTCCCGGAGAGGGAAGTAAAGGATGGTAAAACTCACTCCCTAGGCTAGAAAAAACATAAAAGAAATGAGGAAAGCAATCAAAGCGGCTGATAGAGCCATTGACAACTCGGGGAGTGAGTACGAGCCCTCCCGAGAGATCTCTTCAGATTCATTCCCTCTTTACATCCCGTATCCAGAGAACGCCATACATACAGACACTCCACCATCTTCCCCCGATGCTCAACCTTCAATCAAAATTTCTTCTAGGTCGTCTGAGAGCTCAGCGGCAGCTAGTGGGGATGAATAATCTACCTCTCCCATAGCATCAATATCTGGAGAGGGTGCTAGAGGTGATGAGGGAGATGGGGAGTTATCGGGGGTGGTGTGCCGCAGGTTGGGTTTGTTGACCGGACTAGGAATCCCGCTACGTTGAAAGATAGATTCATTAGCTAGGTGGCGTTCCACAAGTTTAGGGAATGGTGGCCAGCACGGAAATTGATTCTTGAGAGGAGTTTCATTGATAGAGACCTCCTACTCCTACACCCCAATGTACATAGACAGTTTCAGGCTCGGGTGGGTTGGGAGTTCTTAAAGATAATTGTGTGAAGGCGAATGAGCATATGGTCAAAGAATTCTATAGCAATGTGGCCCACATCTTGAAGGGCACTAAGGTGACCAAAGTGAGAAACAAAAAATGTGGTACTTACCGGGAAGGCGCTAAATGAATACTTGGGGTTCAATGATGAAGATGAGTCCCTTTATAATGAAAAGTTGGCAATGGGTGAGGAGGTTTGTCCGTGGTTAGCTTCATACCTGGCAATCTCGGGTATGGTTCCAGAGTGGTTGCAAGAAGGGGCCAAAATACTACGGAGAACTTTCAACTTGAGGCTAGAGGATGGTTGAATTTTGTGTGCAGTTGACTCGACCCCACTACCCATGATCAGACCATTCCACTTTCCCGGACTATTCTTGTTGCTTCTATTATGGCAGGATATCCTATCAACGTGGGCAATGTGATGTCCCGCGTCATTTCTGCAGTGGGGGTTGAGCATGACCGGAACTACCCTTTTCTCAGCACCCTAACTATGTATTTCCGGGACCTGGAGGTGGAGAAGAGACCTTTTGACGTCAAGGTCAAACTTGTGGCTCCGTTTTCATGGTACAGTTTGAATGGGTTAGACAACCCCAGGGACAAAATTTACAAGCCGCCTGCTTCTGCCCCAACCGACCAGTTTGAAGAGCCGGTTGTACTAGAGCCATCCACTGAGCTTACTTCTACAGTTGCTGACATGCCTCCCGGACCTTCCACTTCTGCTGGTCCTTCGACTTCAGCTGGCCCATGGATTCCATCTTCCCGGGACCATCCTATCACCACCCACCAGCTGAGCCAGACACTTCATAGCTTGAACAACTGGATAGCGACTGATTCATCCTAGTTGTCCACCTTGACTTCTACTATCGCGGCTCAGTCGGCGCCACAGCCAGTGCAGGTGCCCCAGTCTATCGAGGATTCACTTAAGGAGATTCTTGCCAACCAGCAAATGATCCTTGATTCTCAGGCTGCCTTGGCTAAGGTAGTGGATTCACATGACAATTCCTTGAAGGAGCTTTCCAGGGAGCACAAGAAGCTGCGCAAAACACGGGCTTCCAAGGATTCTGTGAAGGCGCTGAGGGAGGATGTTGACAAACTGAAGGCAGACTAGCTGCCTTTAGACTTGCAATTTGAGGATCCAACCCTAACAGCAGCACCAGTAGCAGAGCCACGGTAGGAGAAGACACAGAGGCTTCCAAAGAAGAAGAGGAAGCTCCCTAGTGCAAATGAGGTGATCATCTAGTTGGCGAACCCACCGGAGGTTTCCTCCAGTTAGCCACAGGTTGCTCTAGATATTCAGCCTGTACAGGTCCAGGCCCCAGTCCTAGCAGCTGAGCAGCAGGAGACCGGGAACCAGTCTGAGGTTCCCATACATACAGAGGACTAGAGGACCACTCATGTTCCTATGCAGACAAACGAGGCTTAGGGAGCTCCTATATCCTTTCCTTTTGATTTCTTGATGCTTATTTGTTTAGTTGGCATTGGGAACAATGCCAACTTTTATTTGTGGGGTTGCGCCCTACTTGTTATCCGGATGATTGTATATATTAGTTGGCTTAGTTTATGTTTCTATTGATTTTTTTATTTGGTCTGTATATAACATTACATTTAGTTACTTTTATCGTACTTTTTATCTTCTCTTTGGTCTGTATATAAAGTTACATTTTTGTATATATATTCATCGCCCGTTGTATATTCTAATCCCCTATTGTAAATATTCATTCAATTTTCTATTTTCATACAAATTTTTTATTCTTAGCTTAGTAGATAGGCTCGCAGTCTTTTTGTTTCGGTTTTGGCGCTTTCAATAAACCCTTGGTTTTCTTAATGCCACGGTTCTTTCCAAGGGTGGAGTATTGTGCGAACCAGGTGTCTCTTCCTGATGATGGATGACGTGACAACCTGCTTAAGGGTTTGAGTCCGTTTTTGATTTTTTTCTTATTTTTAGTAGTTTATAGTTAAGGGTACCTCAAGCAAAGCTTCACTTGGGCCTAACACATTTGCCTTTGATCCCATTGTCAAAGACAAGGAGTTGTGTTTAGGATGGTGAAAGTAGTGACCTTGAGACTCTTTTTTTGACCAAACAAATCGAATTATGAGTCCAAGTCCCAAGCCAATGGTCTAGAACTTGCCCTGAATGTTTGTTGAGGCGAAATTTCTAGTGAAAGTTGATTTGAGAAGTGAATATAGGCTCTCCTTGATCCAAACAATAGTCGAACAATTCCATAGCCTACCAACGATATAATCCTTAGCTAACCCTTTTGAGCTTTAACCTTTTTTCTTTCAAGAACCAATGCTACAAGCCTATACCCATTCTAAATTATACCCTCTCTTAGCACCCAAGTCGTCCCTTAAGTAATGGCAAAAGTCTAAGTTTGGGGGGGGGAGACAAGAAAGGAAATAAAGTAGTAAAAGGAACAAAAGCAAAAGAAAAAGAAGGCGATGAAAAAGACAAAAAGAAATCACAATGTGCAAAGAATAAAACGGGATTCAAGAAAAACAAAAGTGAAAAAGGTGTGAAAAAAGGAGAAAAGGGAGAAATGCTTTGAATTGCATAAAAAAGAGTGACAATGTGTCTCTCTAACTCCTTGAAAAGAAGTGAAATACTCAAAGAGTCAAAGAGAATTGTGCCAAAATGAATCAAAAGAAGTGCTTAAGGAAAGATAGAACCCATATAGACCAACAACCTTTCCTACCTTGAACCAAAAACCTTCACATTGACTCCACAAAAGCCCTATATGATCTTGAGTTGGATGACGCTCGCATTAGTGGATACTTACATGAGGGTCTAGCATATAGTACTTAGAGCCGGACTTGTGACCTTTCCTTGAGAGGGAGACGAGTGACTTCCCATTAACCTTGGTTTGCGTGCTTATACTCTAAAAGGTGAGGTTTGCTTAGGGAGAGTTGAGGATGTGTGAGTTTGGGGTCCACAACGATCAAAGTAATTGAGAGAGTTCTTTGATGTAATGAGTCAATTCTTGATGCTCTTGTGTCATACTTGATCTATAGTTTTTTCAAAGTTTAAATTTTGTTAATGATCCATTAGTATTGAGGGCAATTGTTAGTCCCAATTGATGCTTGTTGAGGTTACTTTAGAACAGCTGGAATTACATGGATTTTCCTTTAAGGGGTGGGTCTTATTTTGTTTGCTTTAGGACAAGCAAAGGTTTAAGTTTGGGGGAGTTGATAAGTTAGGATTTCAACATGTTTTATGCCCCTACTTGCCTATGCTTTGATCATATATTGTTACAAAATAACCCTAAAAGGATCACAAGTTATGCTTGATCGCAGGTTTGATCGACAAAGTGACAAAATGTCAAAGATCGGCTCAAAAAGGAGTGAAACCTGCTCAAGTATCAAAGACCAAGAAATTTAAGAAAAGATGGCCTAGTGCGGACCGCACAAAGTGGAATGCGGCTGCACTAGGTGGTTCAGAGAGTTGGTGAATCAAGCTAGAAGAAGCGCGGCCGCAGTACACATCTTGCAGTCCGCGGTGAAGGCTCCGCGGCCGTACTACTCTTTTGTGCGGTCCGCGGTCATGAGATTCAGAGAGATGAAGTTTGTAAAGCCAGTGCTATGCGTTCCGCGGTCGTGGTTGCGCGGACCGCGCCAGCTCCCTCCACGGCCGCGGTCCGTTCTACGCGGTTCGCAGAGTCTAAGTTCAGAGAAGCAGAAGTGAGCCCAGTGCGGCCGCGGTCCATTTAATACGGCTCGCACTGACCCCGCAAGGATATTTTTGTCCAGTGTTTCCAGCCTAGTATAAATAGAATAGTTTACCATTTTTTAGGTTATCAGATACATCAGTAGAGAGCTGCGCTCGTGAGAACGTATTTTCTAGCCATTTTTGGCACTTTTGCTTTACATTTACGATAGATTCTTGTAATTTAATTTTATTAATTAATTAATATGCTTAGTTCTTCATCTATTTCTTCAATTTCTTTATCTAGCATGAGTAGCTAAACTCATTAGCTAGGGTTGTGGCTCAACCCTAGTGTGGGTAATTGATGAGTGTTGCCATCTAGTGTTAGATTGACTATGGTCTTTGCTATTTGAGTTGATTTTATGTTTTAATCTAGAATTGGTGGTTGCAAACACTGATTCAAGCTTTGCGGGTTTAACTCTTCTTGAGAAAGAGAGCCTATGACCCCAAAAATTGACCCAACAAAGAATTGGGATGGACTCATGAGAAATGATAGTCCCAATTAACGGGTTAAACCTCGAGAGAGTAATTACCCTACTTGAACCCTAGTTGCTTGGTCTAATTTGCCTACCCATTTGGTCTCGAGAGAGTCAATTGGGCAAAATCACTCTCTCTACCGAGAGGTATGAGAGTGGGTAAAATTGTGCAACGGTTATAGCATAAGCCCCAATTATGTCAATCGAACCTTAGTAACATCTACCCGTCAATTAGCCACCTAGGTAGTGTCACGACCCTAGTACCCTTCTTCCCATTAGATATAACTTAGCAATATTCTCGTAGCATAATTTAGTGTTAATCAATAGTTTTACAAAAATAGTTATAATTTGAAAACCCAAAAATATTTGAAGTGACATTAGGAGTACAAACACATCTCTAGGATAGACAGACAATCCAACTCCACTACTAGCTCCCTGAGGAAATCGATCCCGACCCTCATATCGGGTAAAAGCATTTGCGACCCGCTCTTGCTACCTTAGTGTAGCGTCGAGTTGGCCGTGATCAATTTTATTATGAAATTCTGGCGAAAAAAGGCTCTCATCTTCATATTTTAAGTGTTTGGAGTATGATTTTTGTCAATGAAGGGGTTGATGTTAGTTTATGGCCGATGTCACTATTAGAAGCTTTCCGATATGGTTGCCGCATAGTGAAATGGAATTTCTGATCATTTTGCTGGTTTATAATTCTTGCTGGTCTCAGTTGTGGTAGAGGAGAAGAGAAAAAAAAATATGTTAAAAATTTGATAAATTGTAATTAGAAAGTTGGACCTACAAATTACACATCTCAAAGTATAAAAGGTTAAATGTATGACATGTCATTTATGTTACACTGGATTTGCAATCGGGTACAAGTTTAAGTGACTAGGATATCGTTTTGTTTATATTTAAATATGTAATTTTCGTAATATGATTTTTGCCTAATAAATTTAAAAACCACTTGGCCAAACGTTTTAAAAAAGTACTTACCCGATTGAAGACTATAAAACCAAGGTCAAGATCAACGCCGTCGACAGTGACGGACTTGGCGTGGCCGCCGAGATAATCCTCCTTTTCATAAACCACAACCTTAACACCAGCTTTTGCCAATTCATATGCAGAAACCAGTCCACTTATCCCTGCCCCAACCACTGCTACTTTCATGTTTAAAACTTAGGTTTCAAAGTTACAACTGCATGCAATAACAATCAAGATTAGAAGAGGTAAAAGGAGATCGAAGTAATTAGTAGTCACTAGTCAGTAAACTATTAACTTTGTCTTTAATTTATACATTACATATCACTCATTAGATGAGCATAGGAGTTGGTGTTTAAGATGGGTGTTATAATGGTGGTAAACGTACCTCAAGGATATTGCTGTGAGTTTTAAGAGTTGAGGATATTCTAAAAATGCAGTAGGAAAGGAAATGAAGTGAAAGAGTACAAGAAACTCCCTTAGCATGTTTGTGACAAATTAGTTGACTATTTATAACCTGCACAAGATACTTCGGTTTGGATATGTTGGGTTAAAGCGGCTCAAAGATACTCTTAATATGGTGTGATAGTGTCAGTTTTGGACTAAGGCCGTATGTTATTCCCATAAGGCCTTATACCATTAGGAGTATTCAATTTCTTATAAGGTGAAAATAGCATGGGCTAGCCAGTTTTCGGATTGGTAATCGAAAATTAGACAACATTTGTAAAGTTATTGAAAAAAAGCAACTGTTTTAGCTCAAACACAAAAAGTTTCAGCATAATATGCTGGATTATGGAGCTTCTGCATATAAACTTCCAACCTATTATGTTGGAACTCCAGCGCATTATGCTAGAATTTTTCCGGATTTTTAAGGGTGTTTTTATTTAGATTTTATCTTTACATAAAAAAAAGTAGCTAAATTTCAATTACTTTTGAAACTCTTGCTATTTTCAGTTACCAGTTGTAAATCAGGCTATTTTTTATTTTCCCCCATTGTAAGTAGCTTATTTTCTTTTCTATTTTTCATATGGGACTTTGTTCAAACTCACCCAATAATCTCTCATTTGAAATACGTTTCACATAGCTTATCACCATTTATGGGCTAATTTTAAGATTAACTGTGTGCAACCCATATGATCCAAGTTTTTATGGTCACCGAAGTTAGCGGAGAGGTCGTATATGCGTCTTTGAAGTTACGGGTAAAAGTAGTAAACCAGCCTATAGACAGGCAAAGGCAGTAAGCCGATCCTATGCCATCACTCTGCATCTCCATACTCATCCTGCCAAATCATTGCCTCTGATATCAGTTATTGGGCTAAAACGGCCTAATTTGCTTTGGGAGACCACACGGTGTCACGACCCGGATTTTCCACCGTCGGGATCGTGATGTCGCCTAACCTTACAATTGCTAGGCTAGTAAACATATAAAAATTTAAAATACGGAAACCCGTTAAGAAATTCACTAGATGATAGTAATTTAAAACATCACAATTTAATAAAGTGCGGAAGTTTATAATTACCCAAATACTTATACACGACTATCCAGAAATTGGTATCACAATCCACGAACTTCTAAGAGTCACTACATATACTGACTGGAATAAAATACAACTATCTTCGAATTAAAAACAGTAAACTGGGATAACTGAAAGGGGACTCCAGGGTCTGCGTACGCCGGAGATTTACCTTGGGTCTCCTGAAGGACTGAAGGCAGCACCTTAATTTGGACCGGTACCAAAATCTGCACAGAAAGTACAGAGTACAACATATGTACAACCGATCCCATGTACTGGTAAGTGTCAAGCCTAACCTCAGCGAAGTAGTAACGAGGCTAGGACAAGACAATAACATGAACCTGTGCAGTTAAATCATATACGAGAAAATAACAAGTAGAAATAAAGCAGTTAATAAGAGGAAGGGGGAAAACATGCTGAGGGGAATATTAGATCGTGGAATAGTAATGGTGAAGAAACGCAGTAAACAACATACTTTGCACCAACGAAAGTAATAATCATAGCAAAACAAGTGCACGACATCATCCTTCGTGCTTTTACTCTCATCCTCACCATAAGAAACAATAGAAACAGAAACCAAGTATGTTGATTTTTCAATTACTGGAACCAAACCAAATTAATTAAGTCAATTTTTATTGAATTAGTTCATATCGATTTTTGTTTGTTTTTCAGTTTTCTCAGTTATTTATCGGGTTTTTTCTTAAAATATATGAGACATACACTATCAAACACATATTTCGGCGACCACATTTTTTTGTAACACTATTAAACAATTGTTCTTTGAAAAATCTATCACTTACCAGGGTATATTGGTGAATTGAATTAAATAGTGATGAATAATTTAAGGACTCAAGTAAAAATAAATTATTTTTAATATGAAATAGATTCTTATACTTAGCAAAAGAAAACTACACTTGAATATAGGAGCTAAGTTGCTCAACAATCATCTAAACTTTTAAACCTTAACTAAATTTGAAAATGTTATCCTAGAGTTGCTAACGTGCCCCTCATGTGCCGTTTTGATTCTTTTTCATAGGCTAAGTATTTGAAATTTTTTTGTGACGATGAGACTCGAACCCATATTTAATATCTGGTCTGATACTAATTTTAAGTGTGTGACCACTGGCCATCTCAAATTAAATTGTAAAATGTTAAAGGTGATATACGTGCACCTACTTACTTATCTCTTATTTATCGAATGTTATTAAAGCAGTAAACCTCTCATAGCTTATGTTATTCGATATTCGCAGACTAAATTACATCCTAAACAAAAGGTTTCAAAAATTAATGTATACATAAAATCTTTATCCTTCGTTTGTGAAAAGTGTTGAAGTAATAAAGACTGAAAATGGACCTAAAGTGTCAAGGTGGCCAAATAATTATTTCTATTTGGCCAGCATAGGAGAAAAAAAAAATCAAAAAATAGCTAAATTTACAATGTGTAATTGAAAAATAACTACAGTTTCAAAGTAATCGAAATTTAGCTACTTTTTAATATAAAAATAAAATCTGAACAAAAATACCCTTTAAAATCCAGAAATGTTCTAGCATATTATGCTGGACTTTGAATTTTTTACATATGAGATTTTAGCATAATGCGTTGGAGTTGCAATATAATATGTTGGAAGTTTAAACGCAATAGCTCCATAATCTAGTATATTATGCTGGAACTTTCCGTGTGATGGAGTTCCAACACAATATGCTGGAAGTTTATACACAAGAGCTCTATAATCCAGCATATTATGCTAGAACTTTTTGTGTTTCAGCAAAATAATGATTACTTTTCAATGAATTTGCAAATGCTAGCTATTTGTTGAATATCAATCCGAAAAATGGCTAGCCCGTCCTATTTTCACCCTAATTTAATTGATTATACCAGACATACCACATATTTCAACTCAAGCTAGTATATCAGGTTGAATTACGTTGTGTATAATATTAAGGTATACAACATGTGAAATGTATATTCCAAGCATACGACGTACATAACTAACTATTGGGTATTTTGTAAATATTTATCCTAAATCTGCAGAAATTATAATTCTTTTTAATATGGTTTCAGATAAACTATTTATACATATTAAGTAAATATCTTAATAAAAATATAAAGTTTTAATCAAAGTTATTAAATTCCACTCAACATATAACTAGAACTCTAGCTCCGCTCGTGTGTATTAATCCAATAATACACAATAATTAGGTTAAAAAACTGTATAATTCTGTCACGACCCCAATCCCCGGTCGTGATGGCGCCCAACACGAGGCTAGGCAAGCCCGACCAATTTGTTACTCACAATCCTTTATGTAGAATTCATTACCAATTAACAGGATTTAATGCCAAATTAACATGATTATAACTCTGTAGCAATAGATAAACAGTACGGAAAATCCATAAAATATCAATATAAATCCCACCGATCTGGTGTCACGAGCCAAGAGCCTCTAATACAAGTTTGTGTAGCAACCTATACATAGAGTTGTCTAGAATGCGGAAAATAAAGGGGATAAGGGGAGAAATCGGGTCCTGCGGACGCCATGCACTACCTCGATGACTCCGGAATAAGCTGAACAACAGCAGAAGGCTCAAACTATGCCTCTGGGATACCTGTATCTGCACACATAGTACAGGGAGTAAAGTGAGTACTCCAACTCAGTGAGTAATAGCAATAAATAATGACTGACGGAAAGAAAACTCGTAAAACACTACGCAGTTCTATATTAAACAGTGAGAATATCAAAAACAACAACTGAATGAAGAAGTCAATTAAAAGTCCCTTAAGCCAGTATTCATTTCATTTGCTCCTCATGATAACCGAATTCATATTTGTACTGCTGCGGCGTGCAGCCCGATCCATATAGTGTACTGCTGCGGCGTGCAGCCCGATCCATATAGTATGCTGCTGCGGCATGCAGCCCGATCCAAGAATAGTTGACTGCGCTCACTAAGGGTGTGCAGACTCCGGAGGGGCTCCTTCAGCCCAAACGCTATACTAATGCGGCGTGCAGTCCGATCCATATAATATACTACTGTGGCGTACAGTTCGATCCATATAATATACTACTGCGGCGTGCAGCCCGATCCATAGCATATCAAATAGCCTTACAATGGGGTTCTCAACCCCTCTTAATCAATATAGACTTGGCCTCTCGGGCACACTAAGATAAGACGGGGTTCTCAACCCACACGTTACTCTCATTAAGATTTGACAATTTCTAAAGCTGGTTCATATCATGTTTATCAGTTAAGAACATGACTGAGGGTATGATTTCGACTAGAAAAGTGAGGTCAACCAATACAAATGCCCCCTAAGGGTTCTACAGATCGGCACAAGGCCCCAAACATGGCAACTAGCCCATAATATAATGATATTAATTAAGTCTCAGTCAAAAGTACAGTAGAATCATCAAACGGGATGGACCGAGTCCAAATCCCCAGTAGTAATAGACCCCACGCTCATCATACAGCGTGTGCCTCATCTAAACATAGAACCACGTTGTGCAAATTCGGGGTTTGAAACCCTCAGAACATCATTTATAACCATTACTCATCCCAAGCAGGCCGAAATCCTAGCTCGCTACTCCCTTGCCTCGCAAATCAACCTCCTCGAGCGTCGAATCTGATCAAAACCACAAGCAATACGTTACCATAGGCTAAGGGAGTACAACCCAATCGAAAAGACTCGAAAAATATCGAAAATCACGAAGTTGGCAAAACCCGAGCCCCGGGCCCACTTCTCGAAAAATCAAAAAATTCACATCTCCGGATTCCTTATCTCGCCATGAGTCTATACATATCAAATTTACCAAAATTCGAGCTCAAATGCTCCCTCAAACCCCAAATTTACATTTAAAAAGTCAAGCCCTAATTCTTCTCTTTTTAATCAAATTTCCATGAATTTAGATGTTGAATCTACAATTAAATGATGTTTTTAGGTCATAAGACTCACCTCCAATCAATCCCAGTTGAAACCCTCTTTAATCCTCGTCCAAAAGCTCTCAAGGATGTTCAAAAATGGAGGAAATAGGCTTAGGCTCGCGGATAAAATTCTATTAAAAACCCTTCTGTCTAGCCCAGATTTCTTCTATGCGATCACATAGACCAAAAATTCCATGGTCTCAAATTAACCTATGTGATCGCAACAGGCCCTATGCGATCGCATTGCCTTACCAGACAACACTGTGCGATCGCAACCCCTTCATGCGATCGCATTGAACAACCAAACAGCCCCTAAAAAATCCTTCTATGCGATCACAGCCCTTGCTATGCGATCGCGTAGAGCAAAATTGCTCTGCACTGACTGCTGCATTTCTACAGCATTTTCCAACTTCAAAAATTCCCGTTAGCCATCCGAAATCACCCCGAGGCCCCCCGGGACCTCAACCAAAAGTGCCAACCTGTCCTAAACATCATTCAAACTTGTTCCAATCATCAAAACACCACAAACAACACCACAAACCATCAGATTACATCGGATTCAAGCCTAAATTTCTTAAAAACTTCTGAAATACGCATTTGATCAAAAACCCGACCAAAGCACCTCCGAATGATCTAAACTTTTGCACGGACATCGAAAATCACCTAAGAAAGCTACTGAAATAGTCGGAATTCCATTCCGACTCCCGTATCAAAATCTCACTTACCAACCGGAATTCGCCAAAATACTAACTTCGCCAATTCAAGCCTAATTCCACTCCGGACCTCCAAAATCAATTCTGATCACACTCTTAAGGCACATGTCAACCCCCGAAGCTAACCGAATCACCGGATATCACATCCGAGCCCTCTAACTCAATAGTCAACATCCAGTTGACTTTTCCAAAACAAGCCTTCCTTAAAGAGACTAAGTGTCTCATTTCCTATCAAAACCAATCCGATTTAACTCTAACACACTGAATACCGATAACGAAACATGTATAAGCATAAAATGGGGGAAACGGGGCAGTAACTCACGTGACGATGGGTCAGGTCGTCACATCCTCCCTAACTAAAACAAACGCTCGTCCTCGAGCTGGTCAAGAAACATACCTGGAGCCTCAAACATTTGAGGATATCTGCTCCGCATCTCCCGTTCGGTCTCCCAAGTAGCCTCCTCCACGGGCTGACCTCTCCACTGCACCTTCACCGAAGCGATATCCTTTGATCTTAATCTCCGAACCTGACGACCCAAAATGGCCACTGGCTCCACATCGTAGGTCAAATCATTATCCAACTGGACCATACTGAAGTCTAAAACATGAGACGGGTCCCCAACATACTTCCGGAGCATAGAAACATGGAATACCGGATGCATACTCGACAGGCTGGGTGGCAAAGCAAGCTCATAAGCCACCTCCCCAATCCTCCTAAGTACCTCAAAAGGCCCAATGTACAGAGGACTCAACTTGCCTTTATTCGCAAACCTCAGAACACCCTTCATGGGAGAAACCTTCAGCAAGACCTTCTCACCAACCATATAGGACACATCTCGAACCTTCCGGTCCGCATAACTCTTTTGACGTGACTGAGCTGTACGAAGTCTTTCCTGAATCACCTTCACTTTCTCTAAGGCATCCTGAACCTAATCTATCCCCAATAGTCTAGCCTCGCCGGACTTTAACCAACCAATCGGAGATCTACACCGCCTCCCATACAAAGCCTCATATGGAGCCATTTGAATACTCGACTGGTAGCTGTTGTTGTAAGCAAACTCTGCAAGTGGTAGAAACTTATCCCATGAATCTCCAAAGTCAATAACACAAGCACGCAACATGTCCTCCAATATCTGAATAGTGCGCTCGGGCTATTCGTCCGTCTGAGGATGAAACGCTGTGCTCAACTCTACCTGAGTACCCAACTCTCTCTACACGGCTCTCCAAAACTGTGAAGTAAATTGAGTACCTCTATCTGAGATGATGGAGACTAGAACACCATGCAACCGAACAATCTCCCAGATATAAATCCCTGCCAACCGCTCTGAAGAAGAGGTAGTACACACAGGAATGAAGTGTGCAGACTTGGTCAACCGATCCACAATCACCCAAATAGCATCGAATTTCTTCAAAGTCCGAGGAAGTCCAACCACGAAGTACATAGTGATTCTCTCCCACTTCCACTCGGGAATAACCATCTGCTGAAGCAAGCCACCCGGTCTTTGATGCTCATATTTCACCTGCTGACAGTTGAGACACCGATCCACATACCCTACTATATCCTTTTTCATCCTTCTCCACCAGTAGTGCTACCTCAAATCCTGATACATCTTCGCGACACCTGGATGGATGGAATACCGCGAGCTGTGGGCCTCCTCTAATATCAACTCCCGAAGCCCATCCACATCGGACACGCAAATCCGGCCCTGCATCCTCAACACGCCATCACTATCAATGGTCACATCCCTGGCATCATCATGCTGAACCCTGTCCTTAAGGACAAGCAGATGTGGATCATCATATTGGCGCTCTCTGATGCGGTCATACAAAGAAGACCGAGAAACCACACAAGCCAACACCAGACTAGGCTCTGAAATGTCTAATCTCACCATTCGATTGGCCAAAGCCTGAACATTAACTGCAAAGGGCCTCTCCCCAACTGGAATGTACGCCAAACTCCCCATGCTAACCGCCTTCCGGCTCAATGCATCGGCCACCACATTGGCCTTCCCGGGGTGATACAAAATGGTAATATCATAATCCTTGAGCAACTCAAGCCACCTCCGCTGCCTCAAATTAAGATCCTTTTGCTTGAACAAATGTTGAAGACTGCGATGATCGGTGAATACTTCATAAGATACGCCATATAAATAGTGCCTCCAAATATTTAAAGCATGAACTATGGCATCCAACTCTAAGTCATGAACAGGATAGTTCTTCTCGTGGGGCTTCAGTTGACGAGAAGCATGTGCAATCACTCTACCCTCCTGCATTAATACACAGCCAATCCCAACTCTCGAAGTGTCACAATAGACAGTATAAGAACCTGAAGATGATGGTAACACCAATACCGGAGCTGTGGTCAAAGCTATCTTGAGCTTTTACAAGCTCTTCTCGTACTCGTCCTACCATGCGAACGGAGCACCCTTCTGCGTCAACTTGGTCAAGGGCGATGCAATGGATGAAAATACTTGATCAAACCGGTGATAATAGCTTGCTAACCCAAGAAAGCTACGAATCTCTGTGGCTGAGGACGGTCTAGACCAATTATGAACCGCCTCTATCTTCTTTGGATCAACCTGAATACCCTCGTTGGACACCACGTGCCCCAAGAAAGCCACTGACCCAAGCCAAAACTCACACTTGGAGAACTTTGCATAAAGCTTCTCCTCCCTCAATCTCTGTAATACCACTCGCAAATGTTGTGCGTGCTCCTTCTGGCTACGCGAGTACACCAATATATCATCAATAAAAATAATCACGAACGAATCCAGATATGGCCGAAATACACTGTTCATCAAATGCATGAACGCGGCTGGGACATTAGTCAGCCCAAAGGACATAACAAGAAACTCATAGTGTCCATATCTAGTCCTGAAAACAGTCTTCATAATATCTGAATCCCTGATCTTCAACTGGTGATAGCCTGAACGAAGATCAATCTTGGAGAATACCCTTGCCCCCTGAAGCTGGTCAAATAAATCATCAATACGGGGCAGGGGATACTTGTTCTTCACTGTTACTTCGTTCAATTGCCTGTAGTCCATGCACATTCTCATTGTGCCATCCTTCTTTTTCACAAATAGAACCGGTGCACCCCACGGTGACACACTAGGCCGAATGAACCCCTTATCCAGGAGTTCCTGAAGTTGATCCTTTAGTTCTTTCAACTCTGCCGGTGCCATACGATATAGAGGAATGGAAATGGGCTGAGTGCCCGGCACCAGGTCAATACCAAAATCAATGTCCTTGTCCGGTGGCATGCCCGGCAGGTCTGCAGGAAACACATCGGGAAACTCCCTCACAATTGGAACCGAATCAATGCTATGAGTCTCAGCTCCAACATCCCTGACAAGAGCCAAATATGATAGACAACCTTTCCCAACCATACGCTGGTCCTTTAGAAAAGAAATCACCCTGCTAGGCACATAGTCAGTCACGCCACGCCACTCAATCCTCGAAACACCCGGTATGCCAAAGTGACTGTCTTAGCATGATAGTCTAGAATAGCACGGCATGGAGATAGCCAATCCATGCCCAAAATGACATCAAAATCCACCATGCTCAATAGCAATAGATCCACTTGGGTCTCCAGACCCCCAATAGTCACCACACATGACCGGTACTCACGGTCTACAATAATAGTATCGCCCACTAGGGTAGATACATGAATAGGTAAAGCAAGAAACTCACGGGGCATACCCAAATAACAAGCAAAGTATGACGACACATAAGAAAAGGTGGAACCAGGATCAAATAATACAGAGGCATCTCTGTGGCCGACTAAAACAATACCTGTAATGACAGCATCTGAAGCAATAACATCTGGCCTTCCAAGAAGTGCATAGAAACGGGCCTGACCGCCCCCTAATCGACCTTCCCCTCTAGGGCGACCCCTGGCTGTCTGACCTCCACCCCTAGCTGGCTGGGCGGGTGGTAAATTAACTGGAGCGGAAGTCGAGGGCAGACCCCTCTGTTGAGATGAGTTAGAAGCACGGTGAGGACACTCCCTTCGCATATGCCCGAACTCTCTACACTCACAGCAACTCCCGGTTGCTGGGAACTAGGACTGAAGGGAACCCCTCGTTCCAGAGTGGCTAGCTGATGCACTCGGCCTGAATGAACCCTGAGCAGATGGAGCACGAGACGAACTCTATGCTGGAAGAGCACTGAGAGATGGCTGACTCTGCTGAGGACATTGATAACCACGACCAGAAGATCCACCTCGGTACTCGGGTCGATCTGACTAAACAGGCCTGAAAGAACGACCCTGACCCTGCTAGAACTGGCCCTTCGAAGAAGCGCCACTGAAATTGCCAGAACCTCGAGGCCTCTTGGCCTCCCTCTCCTGACGGCGAGCCGTCTTAATATCACGAGAAATATCAACTGCATCCTCAAAGGAAATACCCAGAACTCTCTCTCGAGTCATCAGAATACGAAGGTGATAATTAAGACCATCCACGAACCTCTTAATCCTCTCCCGATCAGTCGAAACTATCTATGAGGCATAACAAGCCAGCTCAGAAAATCTCGCCTCATATTAAGACACAGTCATATCTCCTTGGCAAAGCCACTCAAACTATCTACGCAGCTCCTCCCTCTAAGACTGCGGTATCCACTTCTCCAAGAAGAGAGTGGAGAACTCCTGCCAAGTCAAAGGTGCTGCACCTGCTGGCCTATGCTGCTCATATGCCTCCCACCAAGTGAAGGCCGCTCTAGTAAACTAAAATGTAGTAAAAGCCACACCGCTGGACTCAAGAATCCCTGTTGTCCGAAGCATACACTGACACTTGTCGAGAAAACCTTGGGCATCCTCGCCCTGAGCACCACTGAAAGAAGGAGGCTGAAGTCTACTGAACCTCTCGAGACGACGCTGCTCATCGTCCGACATAGCTGGTACTACGAACTCCTGAATTGGTATTACTGGCTGAGCTGGAGGTGCCTTTAGAGTCTGTAATCCCTGCACTACCTGCTCAGGTGTGCGAGCAACGGGGGTCTGATTGTCTCCCCCGACCTGTGAAGTAGCTGCTGTTGTGGTGGCTAAAACTACCTGAGCCAGGCCTGTGCAAACTGTCAAGATCTAGGCCAATGTCTCTTGGAGACCCGGTATCACAATGCGCACAGTTGGTGCCTGCATTGGTGCTACTGGAACCTGGTCCTGAGCTGGGGCAACTAAAGGATCCACAGGTGCTGCACTGCTCTACCTCTGCCATGACCAGGACCACATCCACGACCTCTAGTACCCTCAGTAGGTGGTACTGGTGGTCGTCCGGCGCGTCCGGTAGCTCGAGACCTCACCATCTATGAGAGAATGGAATAAAGAGAATTTTAGTATCCGGATCAACGAGTTCGCACGACAAAAATTTCAAGAATGTGGAATTTTTCCTAACAGGTCCTGCAGCCTCCTGAGGATAAGTACAAACGTCCCTGTACCGATCCGCGAGACTCTACTAAACCGGCTCAAGACTCGCGAGACCTAGTAACCTAGGCTCAGATACCAACTTGTCATGACCCCAATCCCCGGTCGTGATGGCGCCCAACACGAGGCTAGACAAGCCCGACCAATTCGTCACATACAATCCCTTATGTAGAATTCATTGCCAATTAACAGGATTTACTGCCAAATTAACATGATTATAACTCTATATCAATAGATAAACAGTACGGAAAATCCATAAAATATCAATATAAATCCCACCGATCTGGTGTCACGAGCCAAGAGCCTCTAATACAAGTCTGTGTAGAAACCTATACATAGAGTTGTCTAGAATGCGGAAAATAAAGGGGATAAGGGGAGAAATCTGGTCCTGCGGACGCCATGAAGCTACCTCGATGACTCCGGAATAAGATGAACAGCAGCAGAAGGCTCAAACTATGCCTCTGGGATACCTGTATCTGCACACATGGTGCAGGAGTAAAGTGAGTACTCCAACTCAGTGAGTAATAGCAATAAATAATGACTGACAAAAAGAAAACTAGTAAAACACTACGCAGTTCTATATTAAACAGTGAGAATATCAAAAACAACAACTGAATGAAGAAGTCAGTTAAAAGTCCCTTAAGCCAGTATTCATTTCATTTACTCCTTACGATAACTGAATTCATATTTGTACTGTTGCGGCATGCAGCCCGATCCATATAGTGTACTGCTGCTGCGTGCAGCCCGATCCATATAGTATGATGCTGCGGCGTGCAGCCCGATCCAAGAATAGTCGACTACGCTCACTAGGGGTGTGCAGACTCCGGAGGGGCTCCTTCAGCCCAAGCGCTATACTACTGCGGCGTGCAGTCCGATCCATATAATATACTAATGTGGTGTGCAGTCCGATCCATATAATATACTACTGCGGCATGCAGTCCGATCCATATAATATACTACTGCGGCGTGCAGCCCGATCCATAGCATATCAAATACCCTCATAATGGCGTTCTCGACCCCTCTCAGTCAATATAGACTTGGTCTCTCGGGCACACTAAGATAAGACGGGGTTCTCAACCCACACGTTACTCTCATTAGGATTTGACAATTTCTAATGTTGGTTCATATCATGTTTATCAGTTAAGAACATGACTGAGGGTATGATTTCTACTAGAAAAGTGAGGTCAACCAATACAAATGCCCCCCCTAAGGGTTCTATAGATCGGCACAAGGCCCCAAACATGGCAACTAGCCCATAATATAATAATTTTAATTAAGTCTCAGTCAAAAGTACAGTATGGGATAGACCTAGTCCAAATCCCCAGTAGTAACAGACCTCACGCTCATCATACAATGTGTGTCTCATCTCAACATAGCACCACGTTGTGCAAATCCGGGGTTTCAAACCTTTAGAACATCATTTATAACCATTACTCACCTCAAGCAGGCCGAAATCCTAGCTCGCTACTCCCTTGCCTCGCAAATCAACCTCCTCGAGCGTCGAATCTGATCAAAACTACAAGCAATACGTTACCATAGGCTAAGGGAGTACAACCCAATCGAAAAGACTCAAAAAATATCGAAAATCACGAAGTTGGCAAAACCCGAGCCCCGGGCCCACTTCTCAAAAAATAAGAAAATTCATATCACCGGATTCCTTATCTCGCCATGAGTCTATACATATCAAATTTACCAAAATCCGAGCTCAAATTCTCCCTCAAACCCCAAATTTACATTCAAAAAGTCAAGCCCTAATTCTTCCCTTTTTAATCAAATTTCCATGAATTTAGATGTTGAATCTACAATTAAATGATGTTTTTAAGTCATAAGACTCACCTCCAATCAATCCCAGTCGAAACCCTCTTTAATCCTCGTCCAAAAGCTCTCAAGGATGTTCAAAAATGGTGGAAATAGACTTAGGCTCGCGGATAAAATGCTATTAAAAACGCTTATGTCTAGCCCAGATTTCTTCTATGCAATCGCATCCAGACCTCTGCGATCGCATAGACCAAAAATTCCATGGTCTCAAATTACCCTATGCAATCGCAACAGGACCTATGCGATCACATTGCCTTACCAGACAACACTGTGTGATCGCAACCCCTTCATGCGATCGCATTGAACAACCAAAGAACCCCTAAAAATCCTTCTATGCGATCGCAGCTCTTGCTATGCGATCGCATAGAGCAAAATTGCTCTACACTGACTGCTGCATTTCTGCAGCATTTTCCAACTTCAAAAATTCCCGTTAGACATCCGTAATCACCCCGAGGCCCCCGGGACCTCAACCAAAAGTGCTAACCTGTCCTAAACATCATTCAAACTTGTTCCAATCATCAAAACACCACAAACAATACCAAAACCATCAGATTACATCGGATTCAAGCCTAAATTTCTTAAAAACTTCCGAAATATGCATTTGATCAAAAACCCGACCAAAGCACCTCCGAATGATCTGAAATTTTTCACGCACATCCAAAATCACCTAACGAAGCTATTGAAATGGTCGGAATTCCATTCCGACCCCGTATCAAAATCTCACCTACCAACCGGAATTCGCCAAAATACTAACTTCGCCAATTCAAGCCTAATTCCACTCCGGGCCTCCAAAATCAATTCCGATCACACTTCTAAGCCACATGTCAACCCCCGAAGCTAACTGAATCACCGGAAATCACATCCGAGCCCTCTAACTCAATAGTCAACATCCAGTTGACTTTTCCAAAACAAGTCTTCCTTTAAGAGACTAAGTGTCTCATTTCCTATCAAAACCAATCCGATTTAACTCTAGCACACCGAATACCGATAACGAAACATGAAGAAGCATAAAATGGGGGAAACGGAGCAGTAACTCACGTGACGACGGGTCGGGTCGTCACAAATTCATTAGCTTCACTTAATAATTAAATGTGCGCACTCAAAATTTATAAGCCAATATTTTAATGAAAATTTATAAGGCAATTAAATGTGCGCCCCCAAAATTTATAAGCCAATGGACACAAAATTTATTAACTTCAAGCAATAGTCTTTCCTTTCCTTGAATGACTTTTAATTGGTAACTGAAAAGAGGAGTTTATTGAATATAGTACGAAAGGATCACAAACGTATAAGTCAATTGTTAGGTGGTATGAATAAAGTCACAAAGGAAACTTTAAAAAAAGTTACTTATAAGGTATTGGATACTACAATGGCGTGAGGTCTTTTGAAAAAAATCGTGCAACTTTTCTCAAAGCAAGCAATATCATACCATATTACAAGTACTTTTATCATTTAGCAGAACACCCATAACACATCTGTCTTGATTAGGTTTTTCTTATTGTCTTGAGGAATTAATTTATTTTCCAAAAGAAAAGTTCCAACACCCCAAACAAAGAAACTCTAATAAGCTGAAGGGGCATTGTTGTAAGGATCACCAAATGTTGCAACATTGCCTGGCCTTGAGAATACAATCTACAAGAACAGAAGAATCCTTTGAGTTGTTTTACTTCTCAAAAATTGGTAAAATAAAAGTGTATCTTCTCCATTTACTAAGTTTTTAAATGAAGTAATTCACATAATTGGTATCAAAGCAACAGAGCTCCTAAATTTGAGTTAAATCGCTATGCTTCACAAGAAAAAAGAGTCTTCTCCTGAAGAACGTGAAGAGTCATGTTGAAAATACAATATATATATATACTAGTATCTATAAACGTGCGTTGCACGTTAATAATGGAACATGATGGTTTAAATATTTATTTATATGAAGGAATAATAAAATTTAATTAATGAGATATAACAATCATTTAATTACCAAAAAATATTGTTATATTAGCATAATACGTGAATTCAAAATACAAGGACATCATCAGAACTTACATAAATGATTAATTTTAGTCATGTTAAGTAGATAATTATGTATTGTTGTTTACAGCATGGGCGAAGTCACACTTTGCTTAGGGTGATCAATTGACCACCCTTTGTCGGAAAACATTGTGTATATAGGTAAAATATTAGGTTTTGGAGATAAATGATATATATTGAACACCCTTTGTCCTAATTTTTTTTACTTATTTCAAGTTTGAATACTCTTGAGAAAATTTCTGGCTTCGTCACTGATTTACAGGTATCTAATGTGATGGTATCTTTACGAACACTTCTTTATAGATGGTATTTTATTTTTGTATATATTTCCTTCTAATGCTTGGTTACTCTGCCATAACCAGAACTCTTGTTGTCGGTATTGATATCTCTCTTGAAAGTGCAACATATAGTTATTCGTGTAAAAAAATATATTGTGATAAATATAGTCCAATATTTAGGATGTTTGTCCTTATACTTTATTTATTATAACTACAAAACATAAATATACTAAAAATTATTTTCATGCAAATTTAAAAAAATATTCTTCAGTTTCAAAAAACCAAAATTGAATGCGGAGATAAATACATACTTAAAAGCACATTGACCAATATCATAAGTTCCGCATATATGATATTATTGTCAAATCTTTTATATACCATATGTGTATTATTGCATAAGTTATTCAATGGATCTAAGTTTGCAGTAGCATGACATGCATATTTTTTTTCAAAATCAACCTATATGCAATGGAAGATCAATTTTAACTTAGTCTACTATATATATGGTGACACTAACATACCTAAGAAATAATGAACTTGACAACAAACATATACGGTAAAAGGCCATTTGGTTATAAAGTATTTAAGTATTCTTCTTGGTAGTATTCTTCTGCTGATTCAAAACTGAAAAATATTTTATTTTTACCATAAAATTAGCAATCAACCTTTTATTTAATTGATCAACATATTCATTTCTGCTAGCTAAAATAGTTCTTTAATTTCTATCATGTAATTTGCACATGCATTTTAATCTAATGATGAAAATATTTTTCTTATTAAATGCACTACTATTACCATTGCGATTTATAACCAAGTGTTCTAGAAGAATCAAATCATCTTTTATTGAATGCTCTTCTTCGTTTTCCACACGAAGCAAGAAGTCACTGAATGTTTGATCTGTTCTTACTTTTATATTTCTTGTCAATTGAATATTTTTTATTTGAGGTCATAAGTATAATTTTGGCAAGCTAGATTTTACAGTTTCTGCTTTGGTCAATATTGAAACTACTGATCGTACGTGATAGAAATTACCTCCCAAACTATTACTTTTCCACCAAATGGTTCATCGATATCTAATATATCTATAAAACTCAGGGCGATTGTTTCGATTGTTTGACGCGTAGCCAAAAGCGCTTCATCCCATATTATCACTTCTGTTTTCCTTATAAATTTAGCACTATTGCTCTACTTTGATATATTTGTGATGGTCATTTCAGTTATTTGAAAAGGTATATCAAATCTAAAGTGAGTTGTACGACCTCATAATAAAATCGTTGCTGGCACACCACTTGTTCTTATTGCTAACAATGCCATGCCTCTTGATCTTACATTTGCAAGTAGTGCATGACATAAGAATATTATTTTGACTCTGTCGGAGGCATATACAAAGGATAATCCCGCTATACTAGGTCGACTTTTTATAATATAGTTTTGAAAACTTATTCTTATTTAGGATTTAGCTTTGATTGTGCTTCCTCAAACACTTGTATGGCCTTCTTGCTATTATACTAATCTTTTTTACTTTATGATCTATTTTTTTAATCTCTAACACTCTTTTTATGGAATAAATTTATGTACCCTAAGATTTATTTTTAACTTGAAAAATAATTTTACTCAGATGATGAATTTAAAAAATAATTTAATTGGATTCTCTTGCTAAATAATTCAGTGAAATATTTGATTATTTGGTTTTAACATAAAGTATAATTTATTTTCTGTTGATTTAGATTATTAATATTAGTTCATCTCATGTCTGAATATTTAACCGTAATTATAATTTATCCTCCATAAATTTTATTTTCAAAGAATAAAAATGATCGATCGACATTTCACTTTTAGATCTTTACGTTTGCAAAATCATTAGTGGTATTGACTTTGTAACGATCCTACCGATCGTTTTGAGCTTTTGCACTTTGCTCACCAGTTCTTGGGCATTACTTGCCCCGTGTGGTGTATTATGACTTATGTAAATCATTGGTGTTGGGTTTCAGGTTAATCAGAATGAATTTGGAAGAATAGTCTCAGTTGAAAGCTTTAAATTTGAAAGGCTTGACCAAGAGTTGACTTATGTGTAAATGATCTCGGATCGGAATTTTTATGATTTGTCTAGCTCCATTAGGTGATTTATGACTTAGGAGCGCGATCGAAATTGGTTTTGGAGGTCCGGTGTGGAATTTGGCTTGAATTGGCGAAAATAGTATTTTAGCGATTTCCGGTTGATAGGTGAGATTTTGATCCAAGGGTCGGAATGGAATTCCGAGAGTTGCTGTAGATTCATTATGTGATTTGGGATGTGTGTGCAAAATTTCATGTCATTCGGAGGTGATTTGGTCGGGTTTTTGATCAAATGCGTGTTTCGAAAGTTTTTGTGAATTCGATGTGAATTGATGGTTTTGATGTTGTTTGAGGTATTTTGTTGATTGGAAAAAGTTTGAATGATGTTATGGGGTGTGTTGGCATGTTTGGTCGGGGTCACATGAGGCTCGGATAAGTTTTGGAAGAGTTTTTGGAAGATTTTGCCGTTTTGAGCATAAGCATGTAATGATCTAAAGGTCCATTTTTAGTTCTAGAGATCAAAATTTGATTTTGAGACTTCTGTAATTTTGATAATGAATTATAGGACTGATCTGGAAAGTTTGGTCTAATTTCATCAAGTCGCGATTGGGTTTTTTACAAGAAACATGAGTTAATTGTTTAACTAGTGAAATGGGTATTGAACTGAGCAAATGAGCTCCGAATTGAGTTTCGACTGAAGGGATATGTTTGTATCATTATTTGTGACTCATAGGAACAAGAATCATCGAATTCCGAGGTCCCAGGCCCGAGAAATAAATTTTTGAGAAAACTTGTTTTCTAAAAATATTTAAGGAAAATGGAAATGAAATTTGATTAGAAAGTGATGATATCGGGCCCGTATTTTAGTTCCGGTGCCCGATACAGGTCTTATATATGGTTTAAGCACTTTTTGTAAAGTTTGGTTGAAAACGGACGTCATTTGATGTGTTTCGGACTCAAAATGGAAAATTTGATGTTTTATGAAATTTGAAAGAATTCTTGGATTTTAAAGCTTAATTCATGGTATATGACATTATTTTGGTAATTTGATCGCACGGTTAAGTTCGTAGGATGTTGTTGAGTTAGTGAATATGTTTGGTTAGGAGCCCCGAGGGCTCGGGAGTGTTTCGGAGGTGTCTCGGAGTGATTTCGGACTTAGGAAAATTTGGAGAAAAATTGCAGAAATAGTACCCAGTGAACAGTAACCACACATGAACAGTAACCACGCATGAACAGTAACCACATGTGGTGAACAGTGCTCATGAACAGTGTCGTGTACAGTAACCCCGCGAACAGTAACCCCGTGAACAGTATCGGACAAAATGTTAAGTTCGGGAGATTTTCCATTTTTAACGATTTGGAGCTCGGATAAGGCGATTTTTGGGGAGATTTTTGGAGAGAACAACGGGGTAAGTATTCTTAACTCAATTTTGGTTAGATTACTCGAATCTATTACTAGTTTTGGCATTTAATCCGTGAATTTAGCGGGAAAAGTTAGAAACCCTCTCAGATAGAATTGAGAATTTGAGGATCGAAATGTTATGGGAATTTGATAATTTTGGTATGGTTAGACTCGTGGAGAGATAAAGAGCCCGTTGATGTAAAAAAAAGTTGAATTTCGAGACGTGGGCCCGGGACTCGGGTTTTTGCTAATTTCGAGAATTTTGGTATTTTTCGATTGTTTTTATTGGGCTTTGTTCCCTTATCATATTATGACATATTCGTTCTGATTTTGGATAGATTCGACGCACGTGGAGGCCAATTCGAGGGGCAAAGGCGTCGCGAGCTAACGAAGTAGCCGATTTGAGGTGAGTAATGAGTGTAAATGATGTCCTGAGGGTTTGAAACCCCGGATTGCACATCATAGTGCTATATTGAGGTGAGACACACGCTGGATGAAGAGCGCGGGGTCCTTTACTACTGAGGATTGTGACTTGGTCCATCCCGTATTGATGGTTTTACTGCAAATTTGATTGAGACTGATTTGTTATCATCATGATTTGGGTTGTTTGTCATATTTGGGCTTCGTGCCAATTATTTGAATCCTTCGTGAATTTTTATCACTATTTCCTCACTATTTTGACTTATATTTAAACTTAGTCCTGTTGATGATTATTGTTTTACAAACTCAGCCACTTTTATACAAATTTGAAACTCAAATGATATTTCTAAATGATATTTTGGGCTGAGAACTACTGTTTTACAAATGCCCAAGGGGCTTGTGATGATTTTCGAACTGAGTGAAGCCAAGGGCCATATGTGAGGATATGCTGAGTGATATGAGGCCGAGGGCCTGAGTTACTATTTATGCCACGTGGTGGCTTGAGTGATGTGAGGAGGCTTTCAGGCCTTATGAGTGATGTGAGGAGGCTTTCAGGCCTTATGAGTGAAGTGAGAAGGCTTTCAGGACTTATGTTATTATTGCGCTTGGACTGTAGGAGCCCCTCCGGAGTCTGCACACCCACAGTGAGCGCGAGTACCCATGTGATTTGAGACAGTGGTAACAATGACTCTGTATGATGCAATTTGGTCAGGTAACAATGACTGACCAGGACAGTGGTAACAATGACACTGTATGATGCAATTTGGTCAGGTAACAATGACTGACCAGGAATAACACCGTGAGGTCAGGTAACAATGGCTGACCAGGAACTAATTTGTGCCCGAGGGGTTGGTACTATTCTATATGATTACCCGAGGGGCGAGGTTTATATGTTCATTTTGCATACTCACTTGTCTTTTACTTGTTTAATTGTTGTATTTGTGCCCGAGGGGTGGATTTCTGTGCATAGCGGCACTAATTGTTTTGAAATTATTTCACAACTGTTGAAAAGATCATTTTCAAAAGAGGTTTAAAACTGAGCCAAGGTATTTTCTAAAGAATTCACAGTTTTACTGATTTTTCTCAAGGAGTTTTACACTGCTTCTATATAGCATGTTGGTTGCTTTACGTGTTTTCTTGCTGCTCAGTTATTATTTACCTTTATTACTCACTGAGTTGGAGTACTCACTTTACTCCCTGCACCTTGCGTGCAGTTGTAGGTATTTGTTCACCCGGTAGCGGGTATTGGCTGCATGGAGGCAGAGTTGTAGAGGTTTTAGCGAGGTGACTGCCAGCGTTCGCAGCACCACTATCTTTCTATGTTATTCATTATTCTTGTTCAGTGTATTTCTAGACTGTAAAGTGGAAATTTCATTCTTATAGATGCTCGTGACTTGTGACACCCTAGTTAGGGCTGTGTCGGGCTGGACTTCCGCATTATTATCTATACTTGTGTTAATTAACTGCTTTAAAAGATGAATTGGGTTAGACTGGCTGGCCTTGTCTTCAAGAGAGGTGCCATCATGACCGGGTTCGGGAATTGGGTCGTGACAGACTCTTACCAACCTATTTCTTTCTTTTCTCACACATTTATAGTCTTAAAATTTTTTTAGTTGTTCCTTAATAATTGTATATATTTTTCTTATATTACATGAAAAATTAATAATAAAGTAAATTATTTGAGCAGGAAATCAGTTCAAATATAATATAATAATATATTATCTTGTTTCTCAAGTTTAACACTTTATGCTATCCGTTTAGCATTACTTTTATATTTTGATATTGAATATTATAGAATAGTAATGTATTACCAATATGGAGGATTCTTACGAAATTAATTTTATTAAAACTTTCTACATATTTTTAATAAGAATTCATTAGACAAGATTGTATTAATTTTAAAATATTAAATATTAAAAAATTAATATAGAAGTTATTGCGGTCCAATAAAATAAGTTATTACAACTATATATGTCCTTTCACTGATTTATTCTGTTTAATATTTAGGGTTATTTTGATCTATTAATATTATATTCACACTTTTATGAAAATATAAGTTCTCCAATTTCTAAATGGGTTGGGACAATATAATACATTTTTAAATTAAATTAGTAAAAGGAATATTTTAAGAAGTATGTCCTAAAAGTAATAGGATTACATCGCTAAAAATATGTCCATATTCCAAAATTAGTTATACTAATAGAAAATCTAACATGTTACTAAAGGTATTAGGTTTACATGCTAACATGTAGTATTATATATTTATGCCTAAAAATAATTATACTAATAGGATTTCTAAAGGTAATCATGTAGAATTCCTAACATGTAGTATTATTTCATAAAACTAATTGCATTACAAGGCTAATGTCTAGAATTTCGATTATGTCCTTTTATTGTGAGTTATTATGCTTCATATTAAAAGGTTATTTGAGTTATTATCCTTTTTTGCTTGATAGATAGATTGTCATGCCATGACAATAAAAGTAAAAGATAAACTAAGAAAGAAAAAAGTATAAGAAAATTTAGGGACTTTATGCAAAATATATTTTATCAAGCAAAAAAGGAAAAATAAACACAATAATAAGTAAGAAAAAGGTTTGGTGCCACGCTCTGGGGCAGATGTAGCGTATATTTGAGGGGTTCAATTGAACCCATAACTTTCAACGCTGAGTAAAAATTTATATGTAAAAATTTATTAAAATTGCAAAAAAAGTAGATATGAACCCATAATTTTTAAAATATAATGGTTCAATATTAAAAATTTTAAAAATTGCACCCATAGAGTTTAAATTCTGGATCCGTGAACGTTGAATTAGAATAATTGTAACGACCCTACCGGTCGTTTGAACTTTTGCACTTTGATCGCCAGTTCCCGGGCATGACTTGTCCCGTGTAACATATTATGACTGATGTAGATCGTTGGTTTTGGTTTTCAGGAAAAATCAGAATGAATTTGAAGGAACAGTCTCAGTTGAAAGCTTTGAATTTGAAAGGTTTGACTAAGAGTTGGCTTATTTGTATATGAGTTCGGATCGGAAATTTTATGATTTGGATAGCTTCGTTGGGTGATTTATGACTTAGGAGCGCGATCGAAATGCATTTTGGAAATCCGTGGAAGGATTTAGCTTGAATTGGCAAAGTTAATATTTTGGCGAATTCCGGTTGATAGGTGAGATTTTGATCCGAGGGTCAGAATGGAATTCCGAGAGTTGTTGTAGCTTCGTTATGTCATTTGTGATGTGTGTGCAAAATTTCAAGTCATTTGGACGCCGTTTGGTTGACTTTTTGTCGAATTTGGATTTCGGAAGTTTTGGAATTCTTAGGCTTAAATCCGAGGGTGATTTGATGTTTTGATGTTGTTTTGAGCATTTCGAAGGTTGGAACAAGTTTGAATTATGTTATAGGGTGTGTTGGCATGTTTGGTCGGGGTCCCATGAGGCTCGGATATGTTTTGGAAGAGTTTTTGAAAGATTTTGCCGTTTTGAGCATAAGCATGCAATGATCCAAAGGTCCATTTTTAGTTCTAGAGATCGAAAATTGTTTTCGAGACTTCCGGAATTTGATAATGAATTATAGGACTGATCTGGAAAGTTTGGTCTAATTTCATCAAGTCGCGATTGGGTTTTTGACACGAAACATAAGTTAATTATTTAACGAGCAAAATGGGTATTGAACTGAGCAAATGAGCTCCGAATTGAGTTTCGACTGAAAGTCTATGTTCGTATTATTATTTGTGACTCATAGGAATAAGAATCATCGAATTCCAAGTTCGTATGATGGAGTTAGAGCCTTTTTAGTGAAAAGAAAAGCTGCTGCAATTTTCTGGGCAGTTTCTGCATTTTTCGCACGTGTGAACAATAACCGCACCTGCGTGAACAGTATCTGTGTACATACCATGTACAGTAAACATGAACAGTATCCGCGTACAGTACATATGAACAGTACCCCGTATACAATACCCATGAACATTACCGTGAACAGTACCCATGAATAGTAAAATGCATGAACAGTAACCACGGAAATTCTGGACAGAATGTTGAGTTCTGAAAATGGGACTTCGTTCCATTTTTCATTTTTACCAAATTGGAGCTTAGGGAGAGGCGATTTTCGGGAGATTTTCAGATAAAATAACGGGGTAAGTGTTCTTAACTTAATTTTGGTTAAATTACCCGAATCTATTACTAGTTTTGGCATTTAATTAGTGATTTTAGTTGGAAAAATCTCGAAAACCCTCTTGGTTTAATTTGAATATTTGATGGTCGAGTTGGTGTCGGATTTTAGTAAAATTGGTATGGTTGGACTCGTGGTTGGATAAGGTTTCATATTCCATAATTTTTGTCAGGTTCTGAGATGTGGGCCCCACTGGCGAATTTTGAGTGCAATTTCGGATTTTTAATGGAAAATGTAGAATTTCATATGGAATTAATTCCTATAATTTTTATTAACTGAATCGAATTATTGTGGCTAGATTCGAGGCATTCAGAGGTCGATTTGAGAGACAAAGGCATCGTGAACTAGAGGATTAGCCGGTTCGAGGTGAGTAATGATTGTAAATGATGTCCTGAGGGTTTGAAACCCCAGATTTGCACATCGTAGTGCTATATTGAGGTGAGACACGCGTTGGATGATGAGCGCGGGGTCTTTTACTACCGGGGATTGTGACTTGGTCCATCCCGATTGATGATTTTACCGCATATTTGATTGAAACTTATTTGTTTTCATCATGATTTGGGTTGATTGTCATACTTGAGCTTCGTGTCAATTATTTGAATCCTTTGGGAATTTTTATTACTGTTTCCTCACTGTTTTGACTTATATTTAAACTCAGTCCTATTGATAATTATTGTTTAACAAACTCCTCCGCTTTTATGCAGATTTGAAAACTCAAATGATATTTCTAAATGGTATTTTGGGCTGAGAACTACTGTTTTACAAATGCCCGAGGGGCTTATGATGATTTCCGGACTGAGTGAGGTCGAGGGCCATGTGAGGATATGCTAAGTGATATGAGACCGAGGGCCTGAGATACTATTTATGCCATGAGGTGGCTTGAGTGATGTGAGACCGAGGGCCTGAGATACTATTTATGCCACGAGGTGGCTTGAGTGATGTGAGGTCGAGTGATATGAGGCCGAGTGATATGAGGCCGAGGGCCTGAGATACTTTATATGACACGCGGTGGCTTGAGTGATGTGAGGATATGCTGAGTGATGATGCCACGAGGTGGCTTGATATAGCGCTTGGGCCGTAAGGGGCCCCTCCGGAGTCTGCACACCCACAGTGAGCGCGGGTACCCATTGTTCCGAGTGATTGATATTGTGCCCGATGGGCTGATATGAGTGATTGTGAGGTGGCCCGAGGGGCTGATACTATTCTGAGAGTGAGCCCCAAGGGTTGTTACTGATCTGATATTGAGCCCGAGGGGCTGACACTGTTCTGATATTGAGCCCGAGGGGCTGGTTCTGTTGATATTATGCCTGAGGGGCGGTTTGTTGTACATATTTTGCCCGAGGGGCTGTTTACATTTCTATCATTTTTGTTACTCACTTGTAAACTACTTGCTTTACTTGGTGGAAAAAAGGGATTTTCACTTGATTTCTCACTGCTTTACTGTTTAAAGTGATTTTACTGCTTCAGTATGGAATACCTTGTGTTTTTGCGTTATTTCTTGCCTTCAGTCTTTATTTATTATTATTACTCACTGAGTCGGAGTACTTACATTACTTCTTGCACCTTGTGTGCAGATTCAGGTATGTTTTGGCTGATCGGAGGCAGAGTCATCATGGTTTAGCAAGGTAGCTGCCGCCGTTCGCAACACTGCTTTTCTCTCTCCTCATTTCATTAGTCTGTATTTGTACACTCCAGGCTTTCAGTTGTATTTATACCCTAGTAGATGCTCATGACTTGTGACACCCCGGTTAGGGCTGTGTCGGGTTGTGCTTTCGTTAATTATATCATTAAATCATATTTAAACTGTTTATTAATGTTTAACTATTTTTGAAAAGGCGATATGGGTTTGTTGGCTGGCTTTGTCTTCACGAGAGGCGCCATCACGACTGGAGCGGGGTTTGGGTCCTGACAATAATCCTTATTGTGATTTGGTATTTGTTTGATTCTTTTGTGTTTGCTGAATTGTTTGTGAAAAAAATGTGACCTTGGCCAAGGGCGAGAATAAACTTCCCAAACTTGAAAACGCAGCAAGAAAGTATATATTTGTGAAACCTAATTGTTACGATAATCACATGATTGCAAATACTTCTTTAGTGGATAATATCTGGACAACATAAGTAAGGTAGTATTTGATTATATATCGAATGCCTGAAAATAATTATACAATTTGGACAATAATTATACTATTAGGATTCCTAACGTACAATATTATGTCCTAAAACTAATAGGATTACAAGGCTAATGTCTAGAATTTCAATTATATCCTTTTATTGTGAGTTATTATGCTTAATATTAAAAGGTTATTTTTGTAATCCAATATATATATATATATATATATATATATATATATATATATATATATATATATATATATATATATATATATATATATATATATATATATATATATATATATATATATATATATATATATATATATATATATATATATATATATATATATATATATATATATATATATATATATATATATATATATATATATATATATATATATATATATATATATATAGTCTTATTTATCTTTTTTCTCCTTTTTTTTTTGAGATTTTATCTCTCATTTTAATACAAAAAAACTCATTTACTACTTAGGAAAGTGAACTAATAAGGAAAATAAATGAGGTTTATGGATGAACTTTTCAAATATGGAATATAAACATGTCATGACCCAAAACTCATCACGTCGTAATGACGCCTATCGTAGAACTAGGCCAGCCTCAATCCAACGCAATCCCAAAACCACAATATTAAAATTTACAACATTTGCAAAAGAGTAATTTTATCATTTAAGAAAATAAACTATTCAAACATAAGCTAAATCCATAGCACGATTTAACTAGCCCGAAACCAGAGTGTCATGGAGTGCATGAGCGTCTAGAGAAATAACAAAGTCTACTACAATGTTTATTGAATACAACTGAAATACAACTAGAATAGAGAAGGAGGGTCAAGATCTGCCAACGCCATGTAGATACCTCAACGATCTCCCAAGCTTGCAACCTCGATCAGTAACTACCACTGAGACCGATAGCACTTGGATCTCACACAAGTTGCAGGGGTAACGTGAGTACACCAACTGAGTAAGTAACAAGTCCAAACTATGGACTGAAAGGTAGTGACGAACTCAACCTCATCAAAAATAACAGAAATAACGTATAGAAACGTAGGCATGCTTTCGGTTAAATAAACAACTTGAACAGTAAAACAGAGTAGGTATGATCAAGGTAAAGAAGTGTAACTCTGCTACATCTACATGTCAATACACATGTTGTATGAAATGCACCATACTGCGTGCCTCATGTGCCCCTAAATCTCAAATGCTCATCCACTAAGTACTGTATATGGTACATACGACCCAGGGAAAATCATCCCGGAATATATACATCTCTGACAGTAGTCACTCAATACTGAGGAAGGCCAATCCAGCCTATGGAGAAGATCCATCTCGAGATAATAATAATGATAACAATCTCACAACTACTCGGTATTGTATATGGCTCACAAGGCCCACGGAAGATCCATCACGGAATATATACACATCACAGACCATCGGTCTCTAGTACCGAGGAACATGCCAACCAGCCTCATGGAGAAGATCCATCTCCATACCAAGGGAAGTTCCATCCCTGAATATATCAACTGCGCTCATTGGGGGTGTGTTATAGACTCCGGAGGGGCTCCGACAACCCAAGCGCTATCATAACCATTAGCATAACTGTTGCAGCGTGCAGCCCGATCCTATAACTGTCACTAATAATCAGGCTCTAGGCCTTACTCAGTCATCACTCTCAAGTCTCACGCATACAGGCTTACAATGCTATGAAACTAGCCCGAAACAATGATATGATGTACCAAATAATAATAACTGAGACTGAGACATGATATGCATGAACAAGACTGAGTACAAAATATCAATGAATGAAATGAGATGACAGCAAGAAACGACCATTCGGGTCTCAACAGTATCGGCGTGAAGCCCTAACAGGATATCTAGCATGTTTTACAACATGTTTACTTAATTACATGATAGAAATACGAATATCAGCAAGATTGAATCACTGCGCTGTGTCGTGGAATGAACCATGAAGCAATCCTCACAGTCCACGCCGGTCACTTGGCATGTGCGTTACCTTAATACAAATCATATAGCACATAGTTCGGGGTTTCGAATCCTCAGAACCAAATTTGGAAGCATTACTTACCTTAATCAAGCCAAAATCCTACTCCGAGATGCCTTTGCCCCTCAAATCGGCCTCCAAATGCCCCGAATCTAACCAAAAGCAATACAATGCAGTCAATATAGGCCAAGGAACCAATTTCACACAAAAAACTATCAATTTAGACCATAATCCCGAAATTCACCCAAACCTGGCCCCTGGGACCACATCTCGAAATCTGACAAAAATCACAAAACTAGAAAGTCCTTTCACTCACGAGTCCATACATACAAGATTTATTAAAATCTGACTCTATTTGACCCCTCAAATCCTCAATCAAAGTTCTCCAAAACTTAAGCCCTAACCCCTCCAACTTCACTCCAAATTCCCACTAATTTCATGATTAACAGTAGAAAAACCATCATAAACACAAGTGATAAAGCCCAAGTAACTAGCCCAGCTGATAACCTTTGATTCCCCTTGAAAATCACTGCCCAAATCTCTAAACCCGTCCAAAAATAGTGAAGAATGGGTAAAACTTTGCGAAGGGAACCTTTTATACCTTCTGCCCAGTGTTTACCGCATCTGCGGTCCCCATGTCGTTTCTGCGCTGCCGCACTTGCTGAAAATCCATCGCATGTGCGGTTTTCACTTAAACCTCCAATTCCACTTATGCGGTCAAATACCCGCATCTTTGGTCTCGCAGGTGCGACAAAACCTCTACACCTGCAGTCAAATTCAACTGGTCCAAACCGCATCTGCGGTCATCATTCTGCATCTGCAACCACGCACCTACGGTCCCCAATCTGCAGGTGCGGATACAACAGAAGCAACAACTTCAGCTGCAACACCAACTTCTCCAACTCTCCATCAACCATCCAAACTAATCCCAAGGCCCTCGGGACCTCAACCAAAAGTGCCAACAAGTCACATATTACCATTCAAACTTATTCGAACCTTTGGAACACTCAACACCATATCAAAACACCAAATCACTATCGGATTCAAGCCTATGAACTTCCAAACTTCTGAATTCCGCAAACGATACCGAAATTTATCAAACCTCGTTCGAATGACCTAAAATTTTGCACACACGTCACACATGACACTACAGACCTACTCCAACTTCCAAAATTTCATTGCGACCCCGATATCAAAATTTTCACTGCCGACCGAGAAACGCCAAAATCCAAATTTCGTCAATTCAAGCCTAAATCTGCCACGGACCTCCAAATCACATTCCAGATGCGCTCCCAAGTCCAAAATCACCTAACGGAGCTAACTGAACCATCAGAATTCCCGTCCGAGGTCATTTATACATAAGTCAATATTCGATTGACTTTTAAACTTAAGCCTATTCAAAAGAGACTAAGTGTCTCATTCTACTCCAAAACCACTCCGGATCCGACTCAACCAATACAATATGATAAGACATAGCTAAAAACACAGAAAAAAGCAGGAACGGGGAAAACAACGTTGTAATTCATGAAATGACCATCCGGGTCATTACACCCTCCCCCCTTTAAACAAACGTTCATCCTCGAACGGGTCTAGAAACATAATTGAAGCCTCAAATAGGTGTGGATATCTTTTCTGCATATCCTACTCTATCTCCCAAGTAGCTTCCTCTATGGGCCGACCTCTCTACTGCACTTTCACTGAAGTTATATCATTTGATCTCAACTTTCGGACCTATCGCTCCAAAATAGTTACTGGCTTTACATCCTAAGTCAAATCACCATCTAACTGAATTGTGATAAGATCTAAAACATGAGACAAATCACCAATATACTTCCGGAGCATAGAAACATGAAATATCGGATGCACCCCAGACAAGCTAGGTGGCAAAGCAAGCTCATAAGCCATTTCCCCAATCCTACAAAGTACCTCAAAAGGCCCAATGAACCGAGGGCTCAACTTACCCTTCTTTCCAAATCTCATAACACCCTTCATGGGTGAAACCTTCAATAGAAGCTTCTTCCCAACCATATATGACACATCACAAACCTTTCTGTAAGCATAAATCCTTTGTCTTGACTATGCTGTACGAAGCCGCTCCTGAATCATTTTTACCTTGTCTAAAGCATCGTGCACTAAGTATGTACCCAAAAGCCTAGCCTTGCCCAGCTCAAACTATCTTACTGGATATCTACATCGTCTCCCATATAAAGCCTCATATGGAGCCATCTGAATACTTGACTGATAACTATTGTTGTAAGCAAACTCAGTGAGGGGCAAAACTGGTCCCATGAACTACCAAAATCAATAACACACGCACACAACATGACCTCCAAAATCTAAAAAGTGCACTTGGACTGCTCGTCCGTCTGAGGATAAAATGATATGCTCAACTTCATTTGAGTGCCTAACTCTCGTTGTATGGCCCTCCAGAACTACGATGTAAATTGAGTGCCTCTATCTGAAATGATGGAAACTGGCACTCTATGAAGGCGAACAATCTCTCTGATATAAATCTCTACCAACCAGCCTGAAGAATAGGTAGTACACACAGGAATGAAGTGCGCAGACTTGGTTAGCCGATCCACAATCACTCAAATGGCATCGAACTTCCTCAAAGTCCGTGGGAGCCCGACTACAAAATCCATGGTGATCCGCTCCCACTTCCACTCTGGAATCTCTATCTGTTGAAGCAAGCCACCCAACCTCTGATGCTCATATTTCACCTGCTAACAGTTGAGACACTGAGCCACAAATCCAACTATATCTTTCTTCATTCTCCTCCACCAGTAATGTTGTCTTAAATCCTGATACATCTTCGCGGCACCCGGATAGATGGAATACCACGAGCTGTAAGACTCCTCTAGAATCAACCCCCGGGGCCTATCTACATTAGGCCTACATATCCGGCCCTACATCCTCAATATCCCGTCATCACCAATAGTCACATCTCTGGCATCACCATGCAGAACTTAGTCCTTGAGGACAAGCAAATGAGGATCATCATATTGGCACTCTCTGATACGATCAAACAACGAAGATCGAGAAACCATACAAGCCAAAACCCGACTGGGCTCTGAAATATCAAATCTCACTAGCTGGTTGGCTAAAGCCTGAACATCGACTGCAAGAGGTCTCACACCAATAGGAATGAATGCAAGACTGCACATACTCGCTGCCTTCCTACTTAAGGCATCTACCACCACGTTGACCTTCCCCAGATGATACAGAATAGTAATATCATAGTCCTTAAGAAACTTCAACCATCTCCGTTGCCTCAAATTGAGATCCTTATGTTTAAACAAGTGCTGGAGGCTACGATGATCAATAAACACCTCACAAGACACACCATAGAGATAGTGCCTCCAAATCTTCAATGTGTGAATAATGGCAGCCAACTCCAAATCATGAACAGAGTAGTTCTTCTTATGGGGATTCAATTGACGAGAATCATAAGCAATCACTCTACCCTGCTATATCCAAACATATCCAATAACAATCTGAGAAGCATCACAATATACCGAATAAGAACTAGAAGTTGATGGCAGAACTAACACTGGAGCTGTGGTTAAGATAGTTTTGAGCTTTTGGAAGCTTGCCTCACACTCGTTCGACCACCTGAAAGGAGAACCCTTTTGGATCAATTTGGTCAAGGGCGATGCAATAGAAGAGAAACCCTGCATGAACCGACGGTAATAACCCGCCAACCCAAGAAAGCTACGAATCTTTGTGGCTGAGGACGACCTGGGCCAACTCTAGACCACATCTATCTTCTTCGAATCAACCTGAATACCCTCACTGGAAACCACGCGTCTTAAGAACATCACTAAACCGAGCCAAAACTCACACTTGGAGAACTCAACATAAAGTTTCTCCTCCCTCAACCGTTGCAATACAATTCGCAAATGCTGGGCATGCTCACCCTAGCTACGAGAGTATATCAGGATATCATCAATGAATACAATAACAATCGATTCGAGATAGGGCTGGAACACACTGTTCATCAGATGCATGAATATTGTTGGGGCATTGGTCAATCCAAAAGACATAACATAGAACTCATAATGGTCGTATCAGGTCCTGAAAGCTGTCTTAAGAATATCTGAGTCCCTGATCTTCAACTGGGACCTGAGATCAATCTTGGAGAACACCCTCGCTCCATAAAGCTGGTCAAATAAATCATCAATGCGCGACAAAGGATACTTGTTCTTAATGGTGACTTTGTTCAACCGCCTGTAATCAATGCACATCCTCATAATGTCGTCTTTCTTCTTCATAAACAAAACAGGTGCACCCCAAGGTGACACACTAGGTCTAATAAACCCCTTCTCAAGGAGTTCTTGAAGCTGCTCCTTTAATTCCTTCAACTCAGTCGTTTCCATACGGTGTGGAGGAATAAAAATGGGCTGAGTGCCCGGCACCAAATCAATATCCCTGTCTGGAGGCATGCCCGACAGGTTTATAGGAAACATATTCGAAAACTCTCGTACCACTGGGACAGAATTAATAGTAAGGGTCTCTACACTAACATCCCTCAAAAAGGCCAAATAAGAAAGACAACCCTTCCCAACCATCCGTTGGGCCTTCAAGTATGAAATCACTCTACTGGGAACATAGTCTGAAGAACCTCGCTACTCAATCTGTGGAAACCATGGCATCGCCAATGTCATGATTTTTGCGTGACAATATAAAATATCATGACATAGAGACAACCAGTCCATACACAATATCACATCGAAGTCGATCATACTAAGAAACAAAAGATCCACTCGGGTCTCCAGACCCCCCAATAGTTACCACACAAGACCGATACACACGATCCACAACAATAGTATCACCCACCAAAGATACATGAACAGATAAAACAAGAGACTCGCAGGGCATATCCAAATAACGAGCAAAATATAACAACACATGAAAAAGTGGAACCACGATTGTGATGACCCAAAAGGTCATCACTTGTCTTAAAATGAAATTTCCATATTCTAAGGCCTTGAAAACCTCATTTAGAGCCACCTCGATTTGCATGCGCAGTCCGGGTGCATAGCCGAAAAGCTTAAATATGATAATCTGTGAAAAACGATAAGTTTTGATTATAAAATGAGCTAATTTGACTTCGGTGAACGTTTTGGATAAACGGACCCGGAGCAGTAATTTGACAGTCTCGGAGGGTCCGTAGGAAAATATGGACTTAGGCATATTCCCGGAATCGAATTCTGAGGTCCCAAACCCGAAAATGAATTTTTAAAGAAATTATTTTCTGGAATTGTTTAAAGAAATTTGAAATGAAATTTGATTAGAACATGATGGTATCGGGCCCGTATTTTGGTTCTGTTGCACGGTACAGGTCTTATATATGATATAAGACATTTCTGTGGAATTTGGTGAAAACGGATGTCACATGACGTGATTCAGACTTAAATTGCAAAATTTATGTTTAAAGAAGTTTTGAGAAAATTTCATCGATCTCGAGATTTAATTTGATGTTCATGAGGTTATTTTGATGATTTGATTATACGAGTAAGTCCATATGATGTTTTTGAGTTAGTATGATATTTGGTTTGGAGCCCCGAGGTCTTGGGTAAGTTTGGGGATGTTTTTACACATGGAAAAAGTTGCAGATTCAGAGAAGTTGCAGGTCTCTGAAGCCAGGTCTCGCGGTCCACGGTGGAAGCTTCACGGCCGCGGCGGGGACTTCGCTACCGCGGTGAGATTTTTGCAGTCCGCAATGAGCAAGTCCAAGCCTTCGCGGCCGCGCTTGATTTCTTGCGGTCCGCAGTGGAGCTCCGCGGTCGCAGTCTTTTTTATGCGGTCCGCAGAGAGGGTCTGAGAGGATTATAAATAGTCGAGATTTTTAGTTATTTTTCATTTTTCTAAACCCCAAAAACATAAGAGGCGATTTTTCAAACAACCTTTCTTCTCCAAATCATTTGTAAGTTATTTTTTAACTAGTTTTCTTCAATCATTAACATCTTTTAACATGATTTCAACTTAAAATCAAAGGATTTTCATGGGAGAAATTGGGTGTTTTGGGTAGAACCTAGGTTTTTCAAAATTGGGGATTTGGACCTCAATTTGAGGTCTGATTTCAAAACAAATCATATATTTTGGTTCGTGGGTGAATAGGTAATCGGGTTTTGGTTCGAACCTCGGGTTTTGACCATGCGGGCCCGGGGGCGATTCTTTTTGACTTTTTGGGTAAAGCTTTGGAAAACTCATTTTCATGTATTGGGGTTGATTCATTTAACATTTATTGATGTAATAAAGTAATTTGTGACTAGATACGAGTGAATTGGCGGTGGAATCAAGGGGTAAAGCTATAATTGAACCTTGAATTATGTTCGTGGCATCGAGATAAGTGTTTGGTCTAACCTTAGCTTGAGGGATTAGGAGTTGTGTCCTATTTGCAATTTGTTTCTTGTTGAGTACGAAGTATAGGCATGGTGACGAGTATCTATGCATTGGTGTCAAGCATGACCGTGAGTCTTATATTGTGATTTTCGTGATCTTGTTGTATTATTCATGCCTTGGTGAAGATTTCTATTTGTTGTGTAAAGTTGTGGAAGGAATTATGACCTATGAACATTGAGGAGCGTTGGCTCCAGTTGTATAATGTATTGTGGAAGTATAAGTGATAATCGAAACTCTAGAGCATTGGTTCGAGTTGTGAAGTAAATTGTGAAGTAAAAGTGAGAAAGAAAGGAGATCATTATGTTGCCCCCTTGTCGGGCTATTGTTGAGTTGAGGTTCCCTTGCATTGTGTTCTTAATTTATATTACTGACGCTTAGGTTGATGATTCTTTGAGCTAGGTGTTGAAACCAGTTAGGTTATAGTTGAGATAGTTAGATGTTGGAACAAGTTTGGTTAAAGTTGTTTCTCCCTTGCTGGGACGTATATTCATGTACTGTTGAGTTCCCTTGCCGGGATGATGTAGTATATTATGGATCCCTTGCCAGGATAGTTAAGTATGATTATTGTTGACTGTATATATTTAGAACGGGTTGCACGCCGCAACATTATTATATATATATGGATCGGGTGGCACGCATCAACAGATATTATATTGGATCGGGTTACAAGTCGCAATAAATATTATATTGGATCGGGTTGCACGCCGCAACAGATATTATATTGGATTGGGTTGCACACCGCAACAGATATTATATTGGATCGGGTTGCACGCCTCAACAATTATATATGTGGATCGGGTTGCACGCCGCAATAATGTTAAATGATAAGGGATCGGGTTGCCCGCCGCAACATTATTGTTATTGTATTGTTGTAGATATTGAGTTGTCCTTTCATATTTTATTAAGTTTCTGTTGGCCTTGATATGTTTCCCTGAAGCATGTACCCCCCTCCCATTTTAAACTACTTATTCCTATTTATTTTCGGCCATATATTATATAACTGCACAGGTTTATCTGGAGTCTGGTCTTATCCTTGTCACTACCTCGCCGGGGTTAGGCTAGGCACTTACCAGCACATGGGGTCGATTGTGCTGATACTATACTTTGCACTCTGTGCAGATACCAGAGCGACACTTGATCAACAACAGTAGGGGAGCCAGTCTTTAGTCCACCGAGACACCGAGGTAGCCTTGCAGGCATCCTCAGGCCCGACGTCTCTTCTGTCTTTTATTATGTTTTGTTATCTCATGTATACGAGACAAACAGTGTTATTTATTTTTCCTTCAAACTGTTGTATGTAGTACTTTTAGTAGTCTGTGGATATTGTGACACCAGTTTCTGGGTAGAGGCATATGTTGACTTTCGAAACATTTTGGTTTTATATTTGTTTAAGACTTCCGCTTAAATCTCATATTCCGTTGTCATTTAGATGTTTATCACTTGTTAATATAAGTTGTAAAAAAAAGACTAAAATAGAAGAGTTAACGAATTTTAAGTTCATGGCTTGCCTAACTTCTACGAGTAGGCGCCATCACGACTCCCGAGGGTGGGAATTCCGAGTCGTGACAAGTATCAAATAATATAGAGGCATCCTTGTGGAATACTGAAATAATACCTGTGATCACAACATCTGAGGCAATAGCATCGGGTTTGGCTGGAAATGCATAAAAATGGGCCTAACCACCGCCTGATCGACCTCCCCCTCCAAGGCGACCCCTGGCTGACTGACCTCCACCCCTAGCTGACTAGGTGGGTGGTGAAGTAACTGGAGCTGAGGCCGAAGGCTGAATCCTTTGCTGAGATGAACCTCCCATAAGGCGGGGACAGAACCTCTTGATATGTCCCAAATCTTTACACTCAAAGCAACCCCTCCCGGTAAATGGCAATGGGGACTAAAGTGAGCCCCGAGAACTGGGATACCCACGAGAAGTACCAGGCACAGATGATCCCTGAGCTGATGGTGCATGAGTCGAACTCTGAGCTGGAAGGGCACTAAAAGATGGGTGGTCTTGTTGTGAACTATGAGAACCAAGTCTAGATGATCCACCACGGTGACCTAGACGAGCTGACTGAGCATGTCTAAATGGACGGCTTCTGCCATGCTAGAACTGACCTCCAGAAGGAACACCACCAAAACTACCAGATCCCCGAGGCCTCTTGGCCTCTCTCTCAACTTGCTCCTTGAAGCGAACCGACTCTATTTCTCGAGAAATGTCAACCACCTCCTCAAAAGAAGCACCAAACACCCTCTATCTGGTTATAAGAATCCGTAGCTGATAAGCGAAGCCATCCATGAACCTCCTGGTTTTCTCCCTATCTGTAGGAACCAACCAAACAGCATGACGTGCTAACTCAGAAAACCTCGTCTCATACTGCATCATAGTCATATCATCCTGACGCAACTACTCGAACTGTCTGCGCAGCTCCTCTCTGCGGGACTACGACACATACTTCTCCAGGAAAAGAGCGGAGAACTGCTACCAGGTAAGGAGCGCTGAACCCTCAAGCCTACATCTCTCATAAGCCTCCCACCAAGTAAAGGCAGCTCTAGAGAAATGAAATGTAATGAATGAGACCCCGCTGGTCTCCAGAATACCTGTTGTACGGAGAATCCTATGACACTTATCTAAGAAACCCTGGGCATTCTTTCCCTCTATACCACTGAAAGTTAGAGGCTAAAGTCTACCAAACCTCTTCAATCGATGCTGCTCATCATCAGGCATGACTGGAACCACATAATCCTGAGCAGGTGCAACCAGCTGGGCTGGTGGTGCCCCCGGTGTCTGAAGTCCCTGAACAACCTGCTCGGGTGTGCGGGCAGCGGGAATCTGAGTTCCTCCCCTGACCGGAGAAGTAGCTATTGTAGTAGAAACAACGACCACCTGAGCAAGGCCGGTGCACATGGTCAGAATCTGAGCTAAGGTCTCCTGAAGACCTGGAATAACTGTAGGCACAGCTGGTGCCTGAGCTGGTCCTATCGGGGCATCTATACTGGGAACCTGATCCTGAACCGGGGCAGCTGGTGGATCTGTTGGTGCTGCCCTAGCTGCACCTCTACCTCTACCATGGCCTCCACTACGACCTCGGCCCCTCGCGGCCCCAACTGGTGGCTGTCCGTCCTGATCGGTAGTATGTGTCCTCACCATCTGTGAGAGAATAGAACAACAAAAGTTTAGTACCAGTATTAACTGATTCGCACGACAAGAATTCAAGAATGTGAAGTTTTCCTAAAGGTTTTGCAGCCTCTCGAAGATAGGTACAGATGTCTCCGTACTGATCCGTAAGACTCTAATAAACTCGCTCATGACTCGTGAGACCTATGTAACCTAGGCTCTGATACAAACTTGTCAAGACTTAAAACTCATCCCGTCATAATGGCGCATATTGTGGAACTAGGCCAGCCTCAACCCAACGCAATCCCAAAACCACAGTATTAAAATTTAGAACAATTGTGGAGGAGTACTTTTATCATTTATGAAAATAAACTGTTCAAACATAAACTAAATCCATAACACAATTTTACCAACCCAAAACCAGGGTGTCACGGAGTGCATGAGCTGCTAGAGAAATAACAGAGTCTACTACAATGTTTACCGAATGCAACTGAAATACAACTAGAATAGAGAAGGAGAGTTAAGTTCTGCGAATGCCATTCAGATACCTCAACGATCTCCCAATCTTGTAACATCGATCAGTGACTGCCACAAGGACCGATAACACCTGAATCTGCACACAAGGTGCAGGGGATAACGTGAGTACACCAACTCAGTAAGTAAAAAGTCCAAACTGTGGACTGAAAGGTAGTGACAAACTCAACCTCATCAAAAATAACAGAAATAACGTACAGAAACGTAGGCATGCTTTCAGTTAAATAAACAACTTGAACAGTAAAACATAGCAGGTACGATCAAGGTAAAGAAATGTAACTCTGCTACATCTATATGCCAATGCACATGCTTTATGAAATGCACCATGTTGCGTGACTCATGAGCCCCCAAATCTCAAATGTTCGTGCACTCAGTACTGTATATGGCACATACAGCCCAGGGATGATCATCCCGGAATATATACATCTCTGACAGTAGTCACTCAATACTGAGGAAGGCCAATCCAGCCTATGGAGAAGATCCATCTAAAGATAATAATAATGATAACAACCTCACAATTACTCGGTACTGTATATGGCTCACAAGGCCCAGGGAAGATCCATCCCGAAATATATACACATCACATACCATCGGTCTCCAGTACCGAGGAAAAGGCCAACCAGCCTCATAAAGAAGATCCATCTCCATACCAAGGGAAGATCCATCCCTGAATATATCAACTGCGCTTGCTGGGGGTATGTTACAGACTTCGGAGGGGCTTCTACAGCCCAAGCACTATCATAACCACCAACATGACTGCTGCAGCGTGCAGCCCGATCCTATAATTGTCATTCATAATCAGGCTCTCGGCCTTACTCAATCATCACTCTCCAGTCCCACGCACAGGGGCTCACAATGCCATGAAACTAGACCAAAACAATGATATGATGTGCCAAATAATAATAACTGAGACTAAGTAAAGAATATGAATGAATGAAATGAGATAACAGCAAGAAACGACCACTCGGGTCTCAACAGTATTGGCGTGAAGCCCTAACAGGATATCTAGCATATTTTACAGCACATTTACTTAATCCTATGATAGAAACACGGATATCCACAAGAAAGAGTCACTACGCGATACTGTGGAATGAACCACGCCACAATCCTCACAGTGCATGCCCGCACGCCCGTCACTTGGCTTGTGCATCACCTCAATACAAATCATATAGCACATAGTTCGGGGTTTGAACTCTCAAAACCAAGTTTGGAAGTGTTACTTACCTCAATCAAGCCAAAATCCTACTCTGCAATGCCTTTATCCCTTGAATCGGCCTCAAAACGCCCCGAATCTAACCAAAAACAATACGATGCAGTCAATCTAGGCCAAGGAACCAATTCCACACGAAAAACTATCAATTTAGACCAAAATGCTGAAATTCACCCAAACCTACCCTGAGGCCCACGTCTCGGAATCCAACAGATATCATAAAGCTAGAAAGCCCTTTCACTCACGAGTCCATACATACAAGATTTATCAAAATCCGACTCCATTTGACCCCTCAAATCCTCAATCAAAGTTCTTCAATACTCAAGCCCTAACCCCTTCAGCTTCACTCTAAATTCCCACTAATTTCATGATTAAACAGTATAAAAACCATCATAAACACAAGTGATAAAGCCCAAGTAACTTACCCAACTGATAACCTTTATTTCCCTTTGAAAATCACTGCCCAAAGATCTAAACTCGTCCAAAATGGTGAAGAATAGATAAAACTTCGCGAAGGGAACCTTTTATACTTTCTGCCCAGGATTTACCGCACCAGCGGTCCCCATGTCGCTTCTGCGATGCCGCACCTGCGGAAAATTCATTACAAGTGCAGTTTTCACTTAAACCTCCAATTCCGTTTCTGCGGTCAAATACCCGCATATGCGATCTCGTAGGTGCAATAAAACCTCCGCACCTACAGTCAAACTCAACTGCTCCAAACCGCATCTGCAGTCATCTTTCTGCATCTGCGACCACGCACCTGCTGTCTCTAATTCGCAGGTGCGGAAGCAACAGAAGCAGCAACTGCAGGTGCAACACCAACTTCTCCAACTCTCCGTCAACCATCCAAACTCATCCCGAGGCCCTAGGGACCTCAACCAAAAGCGCCAACAAGTCACATATCACCATTCAAACTTATTCGAATCTTCGGAACACTCAAAACCACATCAAAACACCAAATCACCCTCGGATTCAAACCTATGAACTTCTAATCTTCCGAATTTTGCAAACGGTGCTGAAACCTATAAAACCTCGTCCGAATGACCTAAAATTTTGTACATACGTCACAAATGACACTACGGACCGACCCCAACTTCCAAAATTTCATTCCGACTCCGATATCAAAATTTCCACTGCCGACCGAGAAACGCCAAAATTCAGATTTTGCCAATTCAAGCCTAAATCTATCACGGACCTCCAAATCACATTCCGGATGCACTCCCAAGTCCAAAATCACCTAACGGAGCTAAATGAATCATTAGAATTCCCGTCCGAGGCTATTTACACATATGTCAACATTCGATTGACTTTTCCAACTTAAGCCTACTCAAAAGAGACTAAATGTATCATTCCACTCCAAAACCACTCCAAACCCAACTCAACCAACACAATACGATAATACACAGTTGAAGAACATAGAAGAAAGTCGGAACAGGAAAAACAAGGCTACAACTCATGAAACGACCAGGTCGTTACAAAACAAAATGTAATTACTGCTTAATTATGAGAAGATTTTAGTTATGGAATGGAAAAAAGAATAATTAACTAATTAATTTGTAACTGAAAATCTCACTAATTATATAGGTTGTCATTTTGCCCCAATTCAGATCAAACATGAAAAACAATTGGTTTAAGATTATTCTGAGTTTTGAAGTGCTGTTGCTGATTATAATGGTGAGCAAATGACGATGTATGCTTCCAGGGTAAGGCTTTTCAAGGAGTACGATACAAAGAAAGAAATCTAATGATTCTGATATTCTAACTATGACTTTTTTTACCAATTTTCCTTTCTTTGTTACTTATTCCCTTTTAAATGATGCTTGGAGATAATCTTTTCTACTTTGTCTACATGTTAGTGGAACGATCTTAAGTTTCAAGAAGAGGAGAGCTCCGCAAGTATATTTTTACACTGCAAAAAAGTTTTTAGATATATGAGTTGTGAATTTTGAAAATCGTTAAATAAGTTTATTTGTCAAATAGTTTGAGAGCTCATCTTTTTCTGATATTTCTTTGAGGATTATATTCTAGTGTCTATTTAGTTGTTGTTATTAACTTATTACAATCAATCTATTAGAAATTCTGGGTTCTCATCATATAGTATTACCAAGGGTATATAAAAAAGGAAAAAAAATGCAAGGAAAAAAAATGACTAGGGTCAGGTCTTTTGATTTTGTTGAGCAATCCAGATATGATGACATCTGTATTTACGGATATATTACATGTATGTATTGAGTCAATGAGTTCCTCCTTGTGTATTAAGTGCAAGAATTTTTATTTATAAAAAATAGAGAAAGCGAGTCTTAAAGATTGTAGAAAGAATCAATCTTGAAAATATAATTAGATCACAATTATGGTTTATGATTGAAGAATATAAAGAAAGTAAAATTGAACAAATAATAAAGCCTTTTTTTTAATTATAAAATTTTTAACAATAAATTTTCATTCATATTTCTTTTCAAAATCGCGCAAAGCACGGGCATATTGACTAGTTACGTAAAATAAAATTATATCATCTATAATAACTTAAATTTTTGGTGAGGTAGTTAATATGATTCAACATTAATTGAAGTGTTTTCAAAGATGTATCGCCATACCTGATAATCTCCTATTGTGCATGTTTTGAATCCAACAGCACAGTAATCAAAGTAGTATTCCCAAGTTCTGATGAACTTGTCATCGAATCCCAATGCACGAATTTGGCTAGTAACATAGTTATTAATGGCCAACTATCAGCATTTAGAACTGATCAAGCAGAAAACCAAAAATGATTCATGAAAAAAATAGTTTTAACTCAGCACGAATTTACCTCTGATTTTTCAAGAAGTTTTTTCCGCCAACATCTCAGCGTTTGATAATAGTGAATTCCTATCTCTTCCAGGTGCACTACACTGCATTTATATCATTTATCAAAAGCTTTAAGAAAGAAATGCTTTTGAAAGACTGACAAGGACGCTAGTTCAACAACAACAACAATAACAAACCCACTAAAATCCTACAAGTGGGTCTGGGGAGGGTAGTGTGTACGCAAACCATACCCTACCTATAGAAAGGCAGGGAGGTTGTTTCTAGTTGACACTCGGCTCAAGAAAGATAAAAAGAAGAAGCAACAACAAGCAAACCCATCAGAAAACCGAAGCGATAACATAAGACTACACTGAGTGGTGCAATCAGAAACCGAAGTGAAATAAACAACAACTAATAACAGAGATAAGGACGCTTGTGCCAAATCACAAAATGAACTCGTTCTTACCATATTCTGGATGCAGCATCCATGGCTGATGTTACTCGACTTGGTGTAGGCAAGCATCCACCTGGGAATATATACTCTTTTATGAAGCCTATGTCGATGCCTGTAGTCGTCATACCTCTCATCTGCCATTGAAATGAACTAAGGAAATCCAAAACTTGTGAAAAGCATCGTAAAGAAACAAGAGCGACAAAACATTGAATGAAATTGAAGGGAAAAAGTGAACAAAGTGGACGGTATTAAGGGATCACTTTAATTCAATTCATGCAGAACTAGAAGCCTGTCTTCTGCCAATGCAGACTCACAAGAAGTAAAGAATTCATCCATAAACTCATGACCAACATGTTCTATCATCCCACTGAAAATAAAATTAGTTCAATTGTAACACTGGCTCGACATATAGTGAGTAATACAATATGTCAAGATGCAGAGGATAAAAGCTCACATTGATAAAATCCTGTGATATTTGTCCTTATTTGGCATTTGACGAGTCACATAGGAGAAGTGTAATTCGATTTTGCGAAATTGTTTTATTGAATTGAATATTTATAGATAACCCTAGCTTTAAAGTTGCTCGGATTTGTCTTGCAAGTGATAAGCAGATCATGTTCTCATGTTAATCTTATAAAGACAAATGTGGAAATGCAACATACAAAGAAGCATTTTAGTTAATTTTGTGCCATAACTTCTCTGGCCTGACCTGTGACCGATGTTGCTTGGACTCTCCGAAAATATTGTCGGGTGCATGTCGATCACCCAAAAATAGTGTATTTTTAGAGGATCCGACACGGATGCAACAACATTCTAGAGAGTCCGTGCAACATAGCCTGTGAAGGTTTAGTCATGAATTGCAATCTCCTAGTTGTTTTATCTTTGTTGTGCCTGTCCATATATAGAGGAAAATTTCCTGAACCACATATAGTTATGTCTACACATCAGTTTTGAAGTGGTCATTGCACATCTTCACTTTTCCAGTTACAGATTTCAAAAATTTTGAGTTTCAACATTGTATGTACAATCTGTTCCTGAAGGTCTGCTTGCTTAACTATCAACTGTGCATACTCCTGTTGCTGCTCGGATAGAGTTATACCAGTATATTTACACCCTGTTTGCTTGACAACTTCTACAGAAAAACTTCCCCAACCAAATCCTATCTCTAAAATGTGATGTTCCTTGCTAATTTTTGCCTAAATAGAACAGAAGCAGAATCAAATTATGCTTGAAATCTATGTTGAAACAAGAAAGCTTTTTACATAGTTGATGACTTACCTTTCTAATGAGAACTGAAATCTTTCTCAGTTATGAAAAATTATGAAAGAAAACTAGATCACCATGGGATGAGATTCAAGTGGCAAGCATTTAACAATTTGAGAGCTAACCTTGAATATTGCACATGAGTATGTGTGACGACCCAGCTAGTCGTCTCATGAGTTATCGCTCCGTTTTCTCCCATTTCAGCTTTTTTATGCTTTGTTATCCGTATTTTATGTGATCGGGTTGATTAGTTCAAGTTCGGAGAGGATTTGGTAAGAAATGAGACACTTAGTCTCTGTAAGAAGGCTTAAGTTGGAAAAGTCAACGAGATGTTGACTTATGTGCTAAAGGGCTCGGATGTGAGTTCCGATGGTTTGGTAGCTTCGTGAGGTAATTTATGACTTAGGAGCATGATCGGAATGGGTTTTGGAGTTGTAGAGAAGATTTAGGCTTCAATTGGCGAAGTTGATATTTTGGAGATTTCCGGTTAATAGGCGAGATTTTGATATCGGGGTCAGAAAGGAATTTCGAGAGTTGCACTAGCTTTATTATGTCATTTGGGATATGTGTGCAAAATTCCAGGTCATTCGGGTGAGATTTGATATACTTTTTGATCGGAAGCATAAATTAAGAGTTTTTGGAGTTCTTAGGCTTGAATCCTATGTTAAATTGGGGATTGATGTTGTTGTGAGTGTTCCAAAGTTTTGAACAATGTCACGGGATGTGTTGGTACAATTGGTTTGAAGTTTCGGGAGTTCCGGGTAGATTCCGGGATGTTTTAGGCCGAAAATCATAGCTGTAGCAGATCCAGAAGGGTTGCAAGCCTCGGAACCCACTTGCGCGGTCCGCACAAAAAGAAGTGCGGCCGCGGTATGTGCTTTGCAGACTGCACATAATGAAGTGTGGCCGCGGTAGGTGTTGTGCAGACTGCATAGTGCGGCCGCGGTGGGCAACATTTTACTGGTCCTACTTCAAAAGCACATATCTTTTGATATACAAGGAATTTTGAGATAATTTAAAAGGAAAGTTGTAGCCCTTCGTGTATAGTTTCTAGAAATGTAAAGATATCGCAATTTAGACATCTGTAGCGAAAGTTATGGCTAACATACGAAAGTCTATCACTGCAGAGGAAAGCCTGTCACCGCAGAGGAAAGCCTGTGCGGCCGCGATCATTTTTGTGCGGACCGCGGTTAATTTTGTGTTGTCCGCTGAGGTGGAAATCTGTGGGGTATTCTATAAATACGAGGTTTTGGGTTTTATTTGATATTTTGACCTAGAGAGCTCGGATTTTGGCGATTTTTTGAAGGTTTTTCAAAAAAATCATCGGGGTAAGTGATTCTAACTCAGATTTGGCTAGAGTACATGAATCTATCATTGAATTCATCATTTAATTCGTGATTTGGGATGGATTTTGTGAAGAAAATTGTGAAAATTTTCAAAAATGTAAAATGATGATTTGAAGGACCAAATGGTATCAGAATTGGATAATTTTTGTATGGTTTGATTCGTGAGAGTATAAGGATTCTAGTTTTGTGAATTTTGTCAAATTTCGAGACGTGGTCCCTGTCACACCTCCTTTTTCCGCGCCCGCGAGGGTGCGTGGGAGTTTTTCCAATTAAAGGACAGTCGAAACGGGATTTATTTGTTTTGTTTCAGAGTCGCCACCTGGGAATTTTAAGGCGTCCCAAGTCACCAATTTTAATCCCTGAATCGAGGAGAATATGACTCTGTTTGTTATTCTGCGAACCAGAAATCCTGAATAAGGAATTCTGTTAATCCGGAAGAAGGTGTTAGGCATTTCCGAATTCTGTGGTTCTAGCACGGTCGCTTAACTGTTATTATATTTGACTTTGATTTATTAAATGCATATTTATTGCCCATTTTTATTGTTACCGCTTCTATTTAGACTGCTTGTAATTAAGGACCCTTCTTCGAATCGAATCACGCATACGTGTATCCGTTTTATATTTTATATATTTTTTAACGTGAAAATCGTGTCACGCGTACGTATACACAATATAATAATTATTATTTATTTATTTTTCGAATTTTTTTTTATTATAAAAAAAGACTTAAGTTCGAAATTGTGCTAAAAATAAAATTAAGAACGTTCGTCGCTCTTGTATAATTAAATATTGAACCGCACATCTCGAGTTATATGAAATTAATATTGATATTCTCCGAAGAGCCCCCTTTTTATTAAATGTTCGTTCGAAGTTGCGCGAACGCATAATCCGAATTGCTTTTAGAAATATAATCAGGTTACGCGAACGCATCCCTAATCACGCAAAAGATTCTTAATAGTAGTATAGATTTTCCATAAATGTTTATTGCATCTATCTATTTTTAAATGTAAGAATCGTGGAGAATTACCGGTTGGGATGCCACCAAATTTCTTGACAAAGCATTCAAAATTTATTAGGCGTTGCTACAAGTCTTATTTTACGCATATGAATTATATACCTCAAAACTATTCAAATTTTAAAGAATTAATGATATGAAAAAGAAACAAACAACATGTAACTAAAAATACTACCATTTTTATCGTGGATATAACATTAACATATCCAAAAATTGAATCGCATATAAAACTGGAAAAAGAATTAATTTGATAAACAAATTAATAGTTTCTGAAGAATTTTTATTGTTACATTTAATGCGAATTCTATTTCTACATATCTTTGACATAAAATGTTGCAATTCGTGCTTGTAAATCCCATATCCTTCTCATATACTTGTTTTTAGTCCAAAGTTATAATTGTTTGGTTAATTTGTTTACAAAGATTAAGTTTGAGATAAATAAACCAATTCTTATTCTCTGCCTATGCGACTATTTGCAAACACTTAACTCTATATTTTGTAAAAAAAATCATTGACATTATTTCATATATTAAAAGAAATGAGTTGATCGCGTTCCTAAAATAACTAAGCCATTAGTTATTAAGAAAGAGAACTAATCTACTAATTGATTTAATACTATATTAACCAACTAAAACAAAACTGAAATTTAAACTAATAAAATTTAAATGAGTAGAAGACATCCTTATAATTCCAAACTTCATTTACTTGCCATGTTGAAGCTCTTCACAACATGAGTTTCAAAGATATGTACCTGATATTGGAAGCAAAAGAAAATGAAGATGAAAATCAGCAACAGTAATAACAGTGCAATAGCAACAACTGCCCAGCAACAGTAACAACCCAGTAACAGACCGGTGGAGTAGTAATCCCAAAAACAAAAGCTTTAAGCTTTAAATGTAACAACAACCATTAATACTAATTTCAAACAAAGAAAGAAAGCAGTAGATTTTTTTTAGCTTTTATTTTTATTTTGAAAGCTTAAATATTTTTCGGAATTTTTCTCTCTTCTATTCTCTGTCCGTTTTTTTTCTCTCTATCTGTATTCTTGTTTTCCTCCATTTGTCTTCAAGACTTCACATATATATAATCCCATCCCATAAATCTTTTAATCAATTAAATCAATACTTTTTCTCTACCCAACCCATTATCTTTCCACTCATCCCCATTACATTAAATAAACATATCACACCACCCCATTATATTTTGTCCCCCATGCTTCATTTAAAATAATGCAAGATTCCCCTTTAAATTAAATCTTGTCCCCCCTTTATATTAAATAATCATATCACAACCCACCCCATTTCATTTTGTCCCCCATGCTTCAAATAAACAATTTCAAAATGTACAATTCCTAAACTACCCCTTCCGACCTTACTGAAATTACCAAACTACCCCTGAACGTACTACAAATTTACTAAATTACCCATCAGCTATAACACATCATTTAATCAAACATAACCAAAATATAGACAATATGATCAATTTCTAACAATGTTCAAACAACAATATGAACATGGATGAACATCATAACAACAATATCACATGAACACGATTTTAACAACATTTCAACAACAAATCACATGAACACGAATTGAACAACAAAGAACAACTAAAATTTGATTGAACAATATTTTAGCAACAACAATCCTATTTTCGGATTTAACAACAACAACAAACAAAGTATGGACATTTCTAAATTCAATCATATTGAACTTAAAATCAACTCTAACAACATTATAACAAACAATTCTTATATTAAACTTAAAACAAGATTATGAGAACAATTCAAGCAATAATCATAAATGGTAAACAAGAAATCAAACTATACAAAATTCGGATTCAAGATCATCCAAACAAAGTATGAACATGAATGAATCTATTTTAAGACAACAAACATGACGGATTAAACGATTAAAACAATATATTCCTTTAATACAACTAAATTCTTTAAACAAATAACAAGATCGACGAAGAAACAATTATGAACTTAAACTTGAACTTAACAATATTTACAATTTCTAATAATACATAAACACATGAAACAAATTGAATAAATAGTTGATTAAATTTCAATTTGAATCTAACAAACATCAAACTAACAAATACTTAAACAATAATACAAACATGAAATAAACATGAAAACAACTAATTAAACTTCCATTTTAAAATCTGAAAATTAATTTAACAAACAACACATGAACATGAACTAAAAATTAATTCAAACGATAAACAAAACAAACCTTTGTCGATTTTAGATTCGAAAATATCAAAACGAAATGCGGACAAAAAATAAAATTCAAAAGTCTACTAACCGTATTGAAACGAACGACGAACAACGACCAAACAAACAACGAACTCTCGACCAAAACGAAGAAGACGGAAGGAAAGGAGCAGCAGTCCGCAGCTTCAACCCAGCTGAAACCAGCTCGAGCTGGACGGGAATGGTAATGACGAAGAAGCTGCAATGGAGCAGCAGCGGCGGGGAGCTGGACGGAGAAGAGAAGCAGCAGTGACAGCGTCGGGGGTAGCTAAAAATGACGAGAAGCTGAAGCAAGCCGGAGCAGCGATGGTCGACGACATGGTTTCAGAGAACGGACAGCAGCAGCCATGTGCGATGGAGGTCGAAACTAAGGCAACAACTATCATGGGTGTCGAGCTTCAAACTCGACGCCGGAGAAGACGAGACAGTAGCCATGGTTACGAGCAGCAGCAGCATGATGGAGGGGATGGAAACAAACTACCACGACTAGGCAGCCATGGATGTCGAGCTCAAGCTCGAGCTTGACGAAAGACGAAGAAGATGAAGTGACGACGCAGAGATAGCTACGCGGACAGCAGTAGCTATGGTTCTTGGGGTCGTTTGGTCATGACGAACTATTTGTTGATGGTGTTTGGATGAGAGGGGGTGGGGTAAAAGGCAGCCATGGTTGTGCTTTGGAGTTGTGAGGAAGAAGAAGGAGAATAGGGGGGGCGGATGCTTTCCTTAGTTTTTAGGGTTTTTTCTTCTTTTTTCTTTTGTTTTGTGTTGTAAAATGTAAGACAAAAGGGGTTTGGGTCTTTTGGGTTATGGATTGGGTCGACCCAGTTCGAAATGGACTGGGTCGTAGAGAAGATTGGGCCATTTTTTGGGCATGTGGCTTGAAATTGAAGAAGAGGTCCAATTCCGACTTTCTTTATATTTTCGCTCTCTTTTCTTCTTTTATTTTTCTAAAACTAAATTATAAAAATACTTAAACTATTATTAAGAACTAAATTAAGTTATAAAAGCGCAAATTAATTCCCAATAACAATTAACGCACAATTAAGTATTAATTAAGCATAAAATTGTATATTTGGACATTAAATGCTAAAAATGCAAACGATGCCTATTTTTGTAATTTTTAATTTTTGTAAAACAAATTTAATTACTAACAATTGTAGAATTAAATCCTATATGCAAAATGCGACATATTTTTGTATTTTTTATTAATTTAGCAAATAAACAAGCACAGATAAATACAAATAATTATTCAAAAATATCACAAAATATCACAAAATTGCACACCAAGAAAAATTACTTTATTTTTGAATTTTTTGGGAGTAATTCTCATATAGGGCAAAAATCACGTGCTTACAGCTGCCCCTCTTTGCCCGAAGACACGAAGGGTTTTCGTGCAAAGATAAAGCGAGTGATTTTTGCCCATCCGAGTACTCCGTGTGAAGCATTTTTTTGAAAAAGATTTGACCGAACCTTTGCTTCAAAGGTTTCCTACATATCCTGGGCTAAACAGGAATCAGGTCAATGTAGTTCGGGAAATTTTGGTAGCTGGGACTACCGTTGGACTGCAATGTTACTGTTGTTGCATGCTATTACTACTGCTTACTGATCTCCTTGTTACACCGTGCTTAAAAGAAAACAAGAAGCTAAGCTATACTGCAATTTTTCTTGTTGCCTTGCTTTCTTGTTTGCTTGCATTTTTTCCGGTGATTTTCTTCTTTTTGACACATGCACTTGAGTTTGTGCTGTGACCTCTTATTGCAACCTTCCGTTTCTCGGTGCCGGGGAATTTTATTGTTTCCTGCTGGGGATTCCTATTGTAACCCTCTGTTTTATTATCCTCTGACTTGATCTTGAAATGTATGCCTCTGTTATCTGGGCGGGCTCCCAAGTTCGATGCTTGAAAATTAAAGACTGAAATGTATGCCTCTGTTCTATGGGCGGGCTCCCAAGTTCGATGCTTGAAAATTAAAGACTGAAATGTATGCCTCTGTTCTATGGGCGGGCTCCCAGCTTCAACAACTTTAAAAATGAATGCCATTCCTCTCTTTAGGCGGGCTCCTGACTTCAACCAATACATCGACATTCCTTTCTTTAGGTTGGCAAGATTTCAACAACTTTTAAAAATAAAATCCTATTCGAGGGCGGATGAACCCAAAATATCCTATTCGAGGGCGGATGAACCCAAATATCCTATTCGAGGGCGGATGAACCCAAAATATCCTATTCGAGGGCGGATGAACCCAAAATATCCTGTTCGAGGGCGGATGAACCCAAAATATCCTATTCGAGGGCGGATGAACCCAAATATCCTATTCGAGGGCGGATGAACCCAAATATCCTATTCGAGGGCGGATGAACCCAAATATCCTATTCGAGGGCGGATGAACCCAAAATATCCTATTCGAGGGCGGATGAACCCAAAATATCCTATTCGAGGGCGGATGAACCCAAAATATCCTATTCGAGGGCGGATGAACCCAAAATATCCTATTCGAGGGCGGATGAACCCAAAATATCCTATTCGAGGGCGGATGAACCCAAAATATCCTATTCGAGGGCGGATGAACCCCAAATATCCTATTCGAGGGCGGATGAACCCAAAATATCCTATTCGAGGGCGGATGAACCCAAAATATCCTATTCGAGGGCGGATGATCCCATTTTCAAAATCTTGGAATTGTCTTACCTCCGACTGTTTTTCTTCGAATCGTGTTGTCTTGCTATCTCTTAAAACTTGAATTAATTTCCTCGTTTCTCCGAGAAAATTTTCTACAATGGCAGAAAATTTTCTGCCCCAGTTTTGGTGCTTAAGTCCTTGTTCTCTAGGTGGACGCCTGACTTTTGATAATTCAACTGTTTTCCCCTGTTCTCCAGGTGGGCGCCTGATTTCTTCTTCAATTTTTCATCCTCGTTCTCCAGGTGGACGCCTGACTTCTTCTTCAATTTTTTTTTTTTTTTATCCTCCGCTCTGCTTTGTTTTTGCTTGCTGGGGATAGTACCACTGTGGGAGTCTCCTTTCTTCCCCTCCATCAAATTTGTTTTTTTTTTTTAAAGGGTTATTTTCTTGGGATAACGTTGTTGAGGATAACGCTGCTGGAGAATTTTATCCCTTCAAATCGATGCTTCATTCTTTTGAAAGCTGCTGGGAATGATAATGGCTCTTTGCTTTTCTGAGCACAAATGTCATTTCTTTGTTCTGTCTGCTGGGGATCAACTTCCTCCATTGGAAACTTATTATGTTGGGGGCAACCCTAGTTCAAAGACCACTTCCTTGGTGCTATCTTTATTCTTCCCCAAATGGGTACCTGATTTCCAGAAAATTTTCTAATTGAAAAGAAAATTTTCTGCCCCAGTTTGCATTTTCCTTTATGGTCTTCACTGCCATTCCCTTTACTTGTTTCAAATCAAACAAAATTTGTTAGTTTTAAAAACCCGGTGGTTGGTTATGATACTCCTTCTGGGATGATTTTTTTTCCCTTTCTCCCTTCCCCACTCTATGTTGTCCGACCCTCTTGGAACTTGGTCGAAAATCTGTCGGGGATGCTCCTATATCTCGATGATCTGCCGGGGGCCCTCTTGGAATTAGGTCCAAAATTTTCTCAACTGTTGTTTTCCTGTTTTTCTCCAACTTCCCCTGTAAATTTGGTCCTATTGGGATCTAGGCCCCTTTCATCATTTGGTCTTGCGACCAACTTCTTTTCTCTTTATCGCCTTATCTTTGGCGTGTCCTATTTGCATTTTGCTTTGCATCATTTTGGCAACTGGTAGTAAGCTCTGAAAATCCTTTTCAAAAACAAACTGCTGGGAAGGTAAAGTCTTTTAAACCAAGAAATGAAAAAGTGATGATTTCAAAAAAAATAGAAAAAAGAAGAAGTCTTTCTGAACAGATGCTAGGGAAAAGGAAAGAAAAGAACTTATCTGAATGATATAACCGATTCCAACGATCATGTCGCGCATTCCGGATTAATCAACCCAGTCTATTTGTATCAATCAACCTTCCAGACGGCCTCATGTTGCTGGGGATAAACAAGCACTCAACTCTTTGTGGATCCTTCCCGCCAATCTTGTTTTGTCGCCTCATAGTGCCCTTCGAGGGGTTTTCACTAATAAGACTCTCTCATTTCTCTCAACTCCCGTCGCCTTATGGTGCCTGTGAAGGTTTTCACCGATAAGACTCTCTCATTTTATTTTATTTTTCAGCTGGGAATTGGAGTGTTGCCGATATGACTCTCTCTGTTGGGGATTCTTTCAGCTATCAATTCAGTTCCAGCTTATGATCTTCTTCTTTGCTGGGGATCAGAGTGTTATTCCCGACTTCCATTTGCATTGACTTAGCACTTCTCAGATACTGATCGGGAGGTCTTTTTTGGACATCAATAGGGATTTTTGTGTATGGCTGAAAGGAGAAGGGGGTATCAAAAGTTCAAAAATAATTTTTAGGGGTGAAATAGTACAACTCTTGGAATCAAACTTTCTTGCCAAAATTACAAGCGCCAACTTCTGCCCCAGTTTTTTTCTTGCTTGGGGATTTTTATTTTGTCACAATATGTTACCTTATGCACCCTATGCTACACTATGACCGAGCCGTGAGGCGCCTACGTATCCTTCTTTGAGGAATCAGGTCAAACGTAGTTCCCATTCCTTTGTTTTTTTTTTTTTGACTTTTCTTTTGTTCTTATTATCATTACTTTTTCCGTTTTCATTACTGATTCCCAAAAGAGGGGTATGAAAGAGTAAATAAGGCTTAAAAGGGGAAGCAAAGGTCAAAGTGTTTGGATAGAAGAAAGAATTGCCTCCGTCATTTCATTCTCTGATAAATGCTAAGTACAAACAAACAACAATTACAATTACCAGAAATCATAATATCTCTTAACTGCGTCAGAATTGATAGCCATGTCGACGCATTTCCCTTCGATATCTGTGGATCATAAAGCGTCATCGGGCTTGCTCTGTTTAGATTGCGATAATCAACACACACCTCGGATTTTCCGTCTTCTTCTTTTTCTTTTTTTTTCTTTTTTTTTTGGCACCCCATTAGCCCACCAATCAGGATATCGAGCGGCCCGAATAACCTTAGTATTCAGCTGTTTGGTCACTTCTTCCTTAATCTTCCCACTCACGTTGGTTTTGAACTTCCTCAAATTTGCTGGGCGGGGGATAATGCCAGGTCAGTGGGCAATTTTTGAACCACTAGATTGGTGCTTAAGTCCGGCATGTCGCCGTATGACCATGCAAAATGTTTTGAATTCAGTAAGTGCTTTGATTAGTTCTTCCCTGATGTTTGGTTCCATGTGGATGCTTATCTTAGCTTCCCTGATGTCATCTGCATCCCCTAGATTGACGACTTTCGTGTCATTTGAGTTGGGCCTTTTTTTTTTTTTTTAAATTGGCTCAACTCTTTGTTAATTTCTTCGAAGGCTTCATCCTTATCGTATTCCGACTTATCATCACAATCTTGTACTATAAGTTCGAAATCAGATTGATTTTTTTAGACTAGGCTGAAGATCTGTCGTGCATGCCATGTCATTAGAACCAGTAGAAAGAGAACTGTTCAGAAGAGAAAAATAAGAAGAAAAATTAAAACAATATAAGGAATGAGGAAAAAAACTTTTACTATATTAAAATACGGGATAGCAAGGTTTCACACTTTGGCGAGCACAAGAAAGATTTGGATTACAACCCTGAATAATCCAGACAACAAAAAAGAAAATCAGAGCCCACTACCAAGACTCCCTTCGTATAGGAAGAGGAGTAGCCATTCAATTGTGGATTTTTGCTTTCAACCCCACAAACTGTACATCTGCCTCATTGGACCCTTTTCCCACCACCATAACTGGCTTGTCATCCACCTTTTCCAACTATACCACCGTTTTCCCACTGGTTAACATTTCTTTTGAACCGACACGGATCATCATCACTGTTTGTGAGGGTTTCTTTAGCTTCCCTCCTTCGTGCATTAGCTCAATCATGTGGGTTTCAAGGTGTGCCGGCAACGGGTTCTGATTGATGTTGGGTGCCTCTGGTGTCTGAACCTCAATCTTGTTGGTGTCAATAAGATTTTGTACTGCATGTTTCAACTTCCAACATTTCTCGGTATCATGTCCGGGAGCCCCCGAACAATACTCACAGCTTACCGAGTGGTCCATATTTTTGGGAAAGGGATTTGGCAATCTGGGCTCAACAGGACTTAACAAGCCTAACTGCCTTAATTTGTGGAACACAGCAGTATAGGTTTCCCCAACTCAGTGAATGTTCTTTGTATTTTTTCATTTCTGAAAGCCTGATTTCCCCGGAAACCTGCCCCTGGAGGGTTCTTGTAGGCTCTTGGTGGTGAATAGGTGTTTTGCAGTGGTGTATGTGTGTTCTGGGGAGCCGGTGTGTGCCATTGTGAGCGAACCAGAGGCTGAGTGTATGTTTGGGCTTGGTTAATAGAAGAATGGGGCTCTGAAGGGTGATAGTAGTGTTGGGATGAATTGTGGTGGTAAGTTGATTGGCGAGGTCGTTGTTGATTATAGTAAGGCGGTAAACCTCTGGGTCCCGACCAAATTCCTGAATCAACTACCGCTGCTTCCTCTCTCTTTTTTCTTCCGATTTCTCCTACCCCGCTTTGAATAGCTTGAGTAGCTGCCTTAATTGCTGAATAGCTCATAATTTTATTTGTCTTGAGGCCTTCTTCCACCATACCCCCCATCTTCACTACCTCGTTGAATGATTTCCCAACCGCTGAAACCAAATGGGCATAGTAAGTTGGTTCCAAGGCTTGGAGGAAGTAGTCTACCATTTCACTCTCCTTCATAGGAGGATCCACTCTTGCTGCTTGTTCTCTCCACCGGAAGCCGTACTCTCTGAAACTTTCATTGTGTTTCTTCTCAAATTTTGTCAAAGATAGTCGATCTGGGATGATTTCCAGATTGTATTGGAAATGGTATGTGAATGCCTATGCCAGGTCATCCCAGGTGTACCATCTCCCATGGTCCTGGCGTGTATACCACTCCAAAGCTGATCCGCCTAAACTTTGACTGAAGTAAGCCATCAATAATTCGTCCTTTCCCCCAGCTCCTCGCATCTTGCTGCAGAAACCCCTTAAGTGGGCTACTGGGTCGCCGTGCCCATTGTATAGGTCAAATTTAGGCATTTTGAAGCCAATTGGTAATTGTACATTTGGGAACAAGCACAAATCCTTGTATGCTACACTGACTTGCCCACCTAACCCTCGCATGTCTCGGAATGATTGTTCTAGACTTTTGACCTTCCTGAACATCTCTTCTTGTTCAGTATTTTTGGCTGGCTTATCACTTTCAGTTGGGAGGTCAAAACGAGGAGTAGTTGAATAGATTTCGGAGGCCTTGAGGGTGGGCTCCGGGGGGTAATATTGGTTATCCTGGGCCTGGAATGTAGGCTCACTAGGAGATTTGTGGAATGTAGCCGGGGGAGGTGCTACGAAAACAGGAGTCACAGGTGGAGGAAAGTATGAAACTGGTTTCGGAGGTGGAGACTGCGGTGTCTGAGAGGTGGTTCCTCGGTAGTGTTGGTAAATGGGGAAATTTGGGGATAATTCAGTTGTAATATTATCCTGAGTTTGGGTCATTGATGGAGCAGGGTTAGTTGGGTAAGATGGGGGGTAACTGTCCTGTAGACCAGGCTTGGTACATCTCAGCCATTTGCTGCTTGAGTTTAAACATCTCTTCTTTCATTTTCCCGACATCCATCTCCTCTAGCTCAATACCTGTGTCAACCTCTGGGATAGACATACTTTCGGGTATTGGTCCTTTTGATCTCGTGTGATAATGATAATATGCCAGTATACTCTTTAGAGAAACTAACTGCTTGAATTCTGAAAATGAACAAACTTGTTAGTTTTTTGAGAATTTAACACATATATAATTACACGTTGAGATGCAATGCTCCTAGACAAATATCCCCTTTCTATTATGCATTTGCTCGACTGCTTGTGTCGACCCAACTTTCTTGAAAATTTTATTCACTTTTATTTTATTTTATTTTCTTATATATATTTTATTGTGGTGGTCGAATCTTATAGAGATTGCCTACGTATCATGACCCCGCATGAATCAGACCTTGCGTAGTTCGGACCAATAAAGATAAACAATACTCAACATTTTTTTTAAAAAAATTTTCATATTAAAATAAACTGGGTTTAAAAGGTTTAAAGATGACCTAAAAACTTAAAAATCAAACAACCAGCATATTCTAATCCAAAGATTCAAAAACAAACGGCCAGTTTCCTTTCCCCGTTTGTCAAATGCAACCAAACGGCTATTTTTGCAAATGTGGCCCCTTCCAATTCTTACATGAATTTTGAGGTTGGGGAGGATTATTTTACGACACTTTACCAACTTGTCCATTCTTTTACGAAAATAACCTTTCGACAACTGAAAGATACTCTGAGGCTATTTCGGCAAGAACGGTTTAAGACGCGGCCGAAGCTGGCTCGGCTTATTTTGACCAAAAATCTAAAAGGTATTCACCTGACCGTTGACTCTTTGTTTTTGTTTTTTTTTTCAAATTACAATAAAAATCGGGTGTTGCAAACACGGCCCTTCAGCGCCTCGGGGACGAAGATTTATTTTTTAAGGCTGTGTAGGTCAACTGGACCAAAAATCCTAAACATGACCCAAAAGGTGGCTGTTTATGCAAAGTCAGTCTTCCGGCGTCCCTTTCGGGAACATTCGGCTATGTCTTGATAAATCAGCGTCACCCGACTTCTTTCAAAATTAAAATTTGACATATTTTTTTTGGCTATTTTTTTTAGCAAAAGGGGAGGCTAGACACCGCCCGACTTATTTATGACAAAATTAAAATTTTGACACGTTTTTTATTTATTTATTGGTTTTTGGCTATTTTAGCAAAAAAGGGGGTTGGACCCGATGAGGGTTGCCTACGTATCTCACATCCGGTGAGAATCAAACCGGCGTAGTTCGGGCCTCGTGAATAAGTAAATGAACTAATATTTTTTTTTTATTGGAATTGTGAAAGAACTGCTCAGAGGAAGTATAAATATATTTTTTTTTGATTGATTTCTTTTTGAAAGAAAAACTCGTAAAAATTCCTTTTCTTTTGATTTGAACTTTGAGAATTTCAAAAGTAAAAGGAAGTTTTTTTTTTCGAATTTCCATTTGTCTTTTTTTTATTCTAAAGAAAAAAAATATTTTTGGAATTTTACTTTTGATAAAAGAAATGCTTCTAAAAAATATTTTTTGAATTTTGAATTTTCTTTTCAATTTTGAAAGAGGAATCAAAATATTTTCGGATTTTTTTTCTTAAAAGAAAATATTTTTATTATTTTTGTTTTATCAACAATGGAAAATAAAGATATTTATATTATTTTTTGCAAGACATATTTTTTGGAATTTTATTTTGAATTTTCTTGGCAAGACAAATACTCTTTGCAACAAATAAAGATATATATATCTTTTGGAAATAAAAAAAAACTTTTCGGATATATATATATTTGCGACAAATAATGAAAGACCTCTTTTTTTATTTTTTTTATTTTTTGAAGCAAATAAAATTAAAAAAAAACATTTTAAAAATAAGACTCTTTTTTTTATTTTCATTTTCTATTTTTCCTTTGCTTTTAATAAAACAAACTAATAAAACATTTTTTTTTCATTTTCTCAAAATTTCGGCAGAGTTTTGATAGTTATTCGGGCATTGGTTTTTTTTTCAAAAATAAACAGTCAATTCCCTAACCGCTATTTTTTTTCAATTTTAAAATATTATTCATGATATTCAAAAGTCAGTCAACACACAAATCCGGATCAAATAAATGCGCAAGTAGCAGCAAGTAAGATGCATCAGGATGGTCATTTGTTTTTGGTACACCTGTCCTAGACAGACCCAACCCCTGTGTTGAGTCTCCAAAGTCAAATGCACGTGATGCAAACAATCGCTCCTACTAGGGATCCGGCATGAAGGCGAGTTATTCTAAGTGAAAAAACCTGAGGCATATTGATCTAGCCCTGGCTTACCCAAACGGACAGTTTGAGCCGAAGCGGGGGCAACGTACCGGGAGCACGAAAGTCTACCCGGCCTAGTTACTTGTCCCAACTTCGTCTTATTTGGTATGACTCTAACAGAAAGGTGGGCCACGCGCACGTGTGCACCATAAATTTAGAAGACTCAGAAAGAAGGGGGTTTCGTAGCAGTTGTATATATTCATAATTCAAATAATATTAAAGCGGTAAAAGTGTCATTTAGCACATTGGGCATATATCATGTAAAAAAACAGATAATAAATAAAGCCAACTATAACAATTATTTTAAGCTCGAATTCTTGAACCCTGAACCAGAGATTCTGGGTTCGGTCCCCAGCAGAGTCGCCAGAGCTGTCACACCTCCTTTTTCCGCGCCCGCGAGGGTGCGTGGGAGTTTTTCCAATTAAAGGACAATCGAAACGGGATTTATTTGTTTTGTTTCAGAGTCGCCACCTGGGAATTTTAAGGCGTCCCAAGTCACCAATTTTAATCCCTGAATCGAGGAGAATATGACTCTGTTTGTTATTCTGCGAACCAGAAATCCTGAATAAGGAATTCTGTTAATCCGGAAGAAGGTGTTAGGCATTTCCGAATTCTGTGGTTCTAGCACGGTCGCTTAACTGTTATTATATTTGACTTTGATTTATTAAATGCATATTTATTGCCCATTTTTATTGTTACCGCTTCTATTTAGACTGCTTGTAATTAAGGACCCTTCTTAGAATCGAATCACGCATACGTGTATCCTTTTTATATATTATATATTTTTTAACGTGAAAATCGTGTCACGTGTACGTATACACAATATAATAATTATTATTTATTTTTTTTTCGAATTTTTTTTTATTATAAAAAAAGACTTAAGTTCGAAATTGTGCTAAAAATAAAATTAAGAACGTTCGTCGCTCTTGTATAATTAAATATTGAACCGCACATCTCGAGTTATATGAAATTAATATTGATATTCTCCGAAGAGCCCCCTTTTTATTAAATGTTCGTTCGAAGTTGCGCGAACGCATAATCCGAATTGCTTTTAGAAATATAATCAGGTTACGCGAACGCATCCCTAATCACGCAAAAGATTCTTAATAGTAGTATAGATTTTCCATAAATGTTTATTGCATCTATCTATTTTTAAATGTAAGAATCGTGGAGAATTACCGGTTGGGATGCCACCAAATTTCTTGACAAAGCATTCAAAATTTATTAGGCGTTGCTACAAGTCTTATTTTACGCATATGAATTATATACCTCAAAACTATTCAAATTTTAAAGAATTAATGATATGAAAAAGAAACAAACAACATGTAACTAAAAATACTACCATTTTTATCGTGGATATAACATTAACATATCCAAAAATTGAATCGCATATAAAACTGGAAAAAGAATTAATTTGATAAACAAATTAATAGTTTCTGAAGAATTTTATTGTTACATTTAATGCGAATTCTATTTCTACATATCCTTGACATAAAATGTTGCAATTCGTGCTTGTAAATCCCATATCCTTCTCATATACTTGTTTTTAGTCCAAAGTTATAATTGTTTGGTTAATTTGTTTACAAAGATTAAGTTTGAGATAAATAAACCAATTCTTATTCTCTGCCTATGCGACTATTTGCAAACACTTAACTCTATATTTTGTAAAAAAATCATTGACATTATTTCATATATTAAAAGAAATGAGTTGATCGCGTTCCTAAAATAACTAAGCCATTAGTTATTAAGAAAGAGAACTAATCTACTAATTGATTTAATACTATATTAACCAACTAAAACAAAACTGAAATTTAAACTAATAAAATTTAAATGAGTAGAAGACATCCTTATAATTCCAAACTTCATTTACTTGCCATGTTGAAGCTCTTCACAACATGAGTTTCAAAGATATGTACCTGATATTGGAAGCAAAAGAAAATGAAGATGAAAATCACCAACAGTAATAACAGTGCAATAGCAACAACTGCCCAGCAACAGTAACAACCCAGTAACAGACCGGTGGAGTAGTAATCCCAAAAACAAAAGCTTTAAGCTTTAAATGTAACAACAACCATTAATACTAATTTCAAACAAAGAAAGAAAGCAGTAGATTTTTTTAGCTTTTATTTTTATTTTGAAAGCTTAAATATTTTTCGGAATTTTTCTCTCTTCTATTCTCTGTCCGTTTTTTCTCTCTCTATCTGTATTCTTGTTTTCCTCCATTTGTCTTCAAGACTTCACATATATATAATCCCATCCCATAAATCTTTTAATCAATTAAATCAATACTTTTTCTCTACTCAACCCATTATCTTTCCACTCATCCCCATTACATTAAATAAACATATCACACCACTCCATTATATTTTGTCCCCCATGCTTCATTTAAAATAATGCAAGATTCCCCTTTAAATTAAATCTTGTCCCCCTTTATATTAAATAATCATATCACAACCCACCCCATTTCATTTTGTCCTCCATGCTTCAAATAAACAATTTCAAAATGTACAATTCCTAAACTACCCCTTCCGACCTTACTGAAATTACCAAACTACCCCTGAACGTACTACAAATTTACTAAATTACCCATCAGCTATAACACATCATTTAATCAAACATAACCAAAATATAGACAATATGATCAATTTCTAACAATGTTCAAACAACAATATGAACATGGATGAACATCATAACAACAATATCACATGAACACGATTTTAACAACATTTCAACAACAAATCACATGAACACGAATTGAACAACAAAGAACAACTAAAATTTGATTGAACAATATTTTAGCAACAACAATCCTATTTTCGGATTTAACAACAACAACAAACAAAGTATGGACATTTCTAAATTCAATCATATTGAACTTAAAATCAACTCTAACAACATTATAACAAACAATTCTTATATTAAACTTAAAACAAGATTATGAGAACAATTCAAGCAATAATCATAAATGGTAAACAAGAAATCAAACTATACAAAATTCGGATTCAAGATCATCCAAACAAAGTATGAACATGAATGAATCTATTTTAAGACAACAAACATGACGGATTAAACGATTAAAACAATATATTCCTTTAATACAACTAAATTCTTTAAACAAATAACAAGATCGACGAAGAAACAATTATGAACTTAAACTTGAACTTAACAATATTAACAATTTCTAACAATACATAAACACATGAAACAAATTGAAGAAATAGTTGATTAAATTTCAATTTGAATCTAACAAACATCAAACTAACAAATACTTAAACAATAATACAAACATGAAATAAACATGAAAACAACTAATTAAACTTCCATTTTAAAATCTGAAAATTAATTTAACAAACAACACATGAACATGAACTAAAAATTAATTCAAACGATAAACAAAACAAACCTTTGTCGATTTTAGATTCGAAAATATCAAAACGAAATGCGGACAAAAAATAAAATTCAAAAATCTACTAACCGGATTGAAACGAACGACGAACAACGACCAAACAAACAACGAACTCTCGACCAAAACGAAGAAGACGGAAGGAAAGGAGCAGCAGTCCGCAGCTTCAACCCAGCTGAAACCAGCTCGAGCTGGACGGGAATGGTAATGACGAAGAAGCTGCAGTGGAGCAGCAGCGGCGGGGAGCTGGACGGAGAAGAGAAGCAGCAGTGACAGCGTCGGGGGTAGCTAAAAACGACGAGAAGCTGAAGCAAGCCGGAGCAGCGATGGTCGACGACATGGTTTCAGAGAACGGACAGCAGCAGCCATGTGCGATGGAGGTCGAAACTAAGGCAACAACTATCATGGGTGTCGAGCTTCAAACTCGACGCCGGAGAAGACGAGACAGTAGCCATGGTTACGAGCAGCAGCAGCATGATGGAGGGGACGGAAACAAACTACCACGACTAGGCAGCCATGGATGTCGAGCTCAAGCTCGAGCTTGACGAAAGACGAAGAAGATGAAGTGACGACGCAGAGATAGCTACGCGGACAGCAGTAGCTATGGTTCTTGGGGTCGTTTGGTCATGACGAACTATTTGTTGATGGTGTTTGGATGAGAGGGGGTGGGGTAAAAGGCAGCCATGGTTGTGCTTTGGAGTTGTGAGGAAGAAGAAGGAGAATAGGGGGGGGGGCGGATGCTTTCCTTAGTTTTTAGGGTTTTTTCTTCTTTTTTCTTTTGTTTTGTGTTGTAAAATGTAAGACAAAAGGGGTTTGGGTCTTTTGGGTTATGGATTGGGTCGACCCAGTTCGAAATGGACTGGGTCGTAGAGAAGATTGGGCCATTTTTTGGGCCTGTGGCTTGAAATTGAAGAAGAGGTCCAATTCCGACTTTCTTTATATTTTCGCTCTCTTTTCTTCTTTTATTTTTCTAAAACTAAATTATAAAAATACTTAAACTATTATTAAGAACTAAATTAAGTTATAAAAGCGCAAATTAATTCCCAATAACAATTAACGCACAATTAAGTATTAATTAAGCATAAAATTGTATATTTGGACATTAAATGCTAAAAATGCAAACGATGCCTATTTTTGTAATTTTTAATTTTTGTAAAACAAATTTAATTACTAACAATTGTAGAATTAAATCCTATATGCAAAATGCGACATATTTTTGTATTTTTTATTAATTTAGCAAATAAACAAGCACAGATAAATACAAATAATTATTCAAAAATATCACAAAATATCACAAAATTGCACACCAAGAAAAATTACTTTATTTTTGAATTTTTTGGGAGTAATTCTCATATAGGGCAAAAATCACGTGCTTACAGTCCCGGGGGTCGGGTTTGACCAATTTCTGGAATTTTGTGGTAATTCGATTGTTTTCGCTTGGGCTTTGTTCCCTTAGCATATTGTGACGTATTGGTTCTGATTTTGGATAGATTCAACGCGCGTGGATGCCTATTCGAGGGGAAAAGGCGTCGCGAGCTAGAGAATTAGCCGGTTCAAGGTGAGTAATGATTGTAAATAATGCTCTGAGTGTTTGAAACCCCGGATTGCATATCGTAGTGCTATATGAGGTGAGGCACTCGCTTGATGACGATTGTAGGGTCGTGCACTATTGAGGATTGTGACTTGGTCCGTCCCAATTGTGACTTGAACTCAGTCCCGTTATTTTCCACAATTTTACTACTCAGCCAATTTTATTCAATTTTGAGACATAAATGATATTTTAAATGATGTTTTGGGCTGAGAAATACTGTTTTACTATTGACCGAGGGGCTTGTAAGTATTTTTGACTGAGCAAGGCTGAGGGCCTAGTTGTGAGGAAACACTGATACTGATTGAGGCTGAGGGCCTGAGATATATATACACCATGAGGTGGCTTGATTGATATGAGGACGAGGGCCTAGATTTGATGCCACGAGATGGCTTGATTTTGCACTTGGGCGGTATGGGGCCCCTCCCGGAGTCTGTACACCCCTAGTGAGTGCGGGTACCCATTGTGATGTGAGATTGAGCCCGAGGGGCTGATATTATTCTGAGATTGAGTCCGAGGGGTTGGTACTGTTTTGAGATGTTGCCCGAGGGGCGGATTTGTTGATACTATGCCCAAGGGGAAAACTTCTATTTGTTTACTTACCTGTCAATTACTTGTTTAACTTGTTGAAAAGGGATTTACTTAACTCTTCACTGTTTTACTGTTTTTAAGTGATTTTTACTGCTTCAGTATAGAATGCCTTGTGTTTTACGTGTTTTCTTACTTTCAGTCATTATTTACATTTGTTACTCACTAAGTAAAAGTACTCACTTTACTCCCTGCACCCTGTGTGCAGATTCAGGCGTAGCTGGTACTGCTTCTGAGTGTTGATTCCTCCAGTTCCAAGCGGTTTTTCGGAGACTACGAGGTAGTTATTGACGTCCGCAGCCCCGTGTCTCTACTTCTCTATCATTTCTGTTTCCTTTAAAACACTTGTAGTAGTTTATGACTTTAGCAGACTAGTATTATGGTTTAGAGATGCTTATGACTTGTGACACCCCGGTTAGGGTTGTGTCGGGTTGGACTTTCCGCATTGTTATTGATATTTCCACTATTTAGTATTGTTTAAATCATGTTTAGACTATTTTTCAGGTTGATTAACTCATTTAAAAGTTGAGTTGGGTTGAACTGGCTGGCCTTGTCTTCACGAGAGGCGTCATCACGACCGGGTTCGGGGTTAGGGTCGTGAGAGTATGTCATCAGAGTCTAGGTTACGTAGGTCTCATGAGTCATGAGTAGGTTTAGTAGAGTCTCACGGATCGGTATGGAGATATCTGTATTTATCCTCAAGAGGCTGCAGAACCTTTAGGAAAACTTCACATTCTTGAAATTCTGGTCGTGCGAACTTGTTGATTCGAGTACTAAACTTCTGTTATTCCATTCTCTCATAGATGGTGAGGACTTGAGCTATCGAACGAGGTAGACGACCACTAGTGCTACCAACTGAAACCACCAGAGGCCGAGAACGCGGTGATGATCGTGGTAGAGGCAGAGCAGCGAAGGCAGCACCTGTTGATCCACCAACTGCCCCAGCCCTGGATCAGACTCAAGCTGTGGATGCTCCAGCAGCACCAGTTTAGGCACCAGCTGTGCCTATAGTGATTCCGGGTCTTCAGGAGGCCTTGGCACAAATCTTATCTGTTTGCACTAGCCTGGCTCAAGCGGTTTAAGCCACTACAGTCGTAGCTACTTCACAGGCCGGGGGAAGCAATCAGACTCCCACCGCTCGCACACCTGGGTAGGTAGTGTAGGGACTTCAGACGCCGGGGGCGCATCCAGCCCAGCCTGTCGCAGCTGCTCAAGACTATGTGGTTCCTGTCATGTCAAAGGATGAGCAATGTGGATTGGAGAGGTTTGGTAGATTACAGCCTCTGAACTTCAGTGGCATAGAGGGCGAGGATGCCCAGGGCTTTTAAGATAAGTGTTAGAGGATGCTTCGTACTGCCGGTATTCTGGAGACCAGCGGGTCGCTTTTACCACCTATCAGTTTTCAAGAGTTGCTTTTACTTGGTGGGAGGATTTTGAGAGGCATAGGTCTGTTGGTATAGCGCCCCTTACTTGGCAGCAGTTCTCCGTTCTCTTCCTGGAGAAGCATGTGCCGCAGTCCCGTAGAGAGGAGCTGCGTAGACAGTTTGAGTGGTTGCAACAGGGGGATATGACTGTGTCACAGTATGAGTTGAGGTTTTCTGAGTTGGTTATCATGCCATCTGGATGGTTTCGCCTGATCGAGAGAGGATCAGGAGATTTGTTGATGGTTTTACTTACCACCTCTGTATTCTTATGACTAGAGAGAGGGTGACTGGTTCCACCTTTGAGGAGGTTGTTGATATCGCCCATGAGATTGAGACTATTATCCATCAGGAGAGAGAGAAGAGGGAGGCCAAGAGGCCTCGAGGATCTGTCAGCTATAGTGGTGCTTCTTCGAGGGGCCAGTTCCAGCATAGCAGAGGCCGTTCATTCAGGCCTGCTCAGTCAGCTCGCCTAGGTTATCGGGGAGAATCTTCGGGTCATGCTTATCATGTATCTCAGCAGGGCTAGTCCTCACTCAGCGCCCTTCCAGCTCAGAGTGCATCTCGTGCTCCATCGGTTCAAAGTTCTTCTATGCCGAGTGCATCTGCTAGTCACTCCGGTGTGAGGGGTTCCCTTCAGTCCCCTTCTCCAGCACCTGGGAGTTGTTATGAGTGTGGTGAGATGGGCCTCATATGGAGGCAGTGTCCTCGTCGTGTTGCTAGTTCATCCCAGCAGAGGGGTCAGTCTTCGGCTTCAGCGCCAGTTTCTTCACCACCACCTGCTTATCCAGCTAGGGGTGGAGGTCAGCCAGCCAGGGGGTCGCCCCAGAGGTGGAGGTCGATCAGGGGGCAGTCAGGCCCGTTTCTATGCACTCTCAGGCATACCCGATGTTATTGTTTCATATGCTGTTATCACATGTATTATTTCAGTCTTCCACAGAGATGCCTCTGTATTATTTGATTCCGGTTCCACCTTTTCTTATGTGTCATCATATTTTGCTCATTATTTGGGTATGCCCCGTGGGTTTCTTACTTTACTTGTTCATGTATCTACTCCGGTGGGTGATACTGTTGCTGTAGACCGTGTGTACCGGTCATGTGTGGTGACTATTGGGGGTCTGGAGACTCGAGTGGATCTATTACTATTGAGCATGGTGGATTTTGATGTCATTTTGGGCATGGATTAGTTATCTCCATGTCGTGCTATTCTAGACTGTCATGCTAAGACAATCACATTGGCTATGCCGGGTGTGCCACAGATCGAGTGGCGAGGTGTGACTTATTACATTCCTAGTAGAGTGATCTCTTTCTTGAGAGCCCGGCGCATGGTTGGGAAGGGTTGTCTTTCATACCTAGCGTTTGTGAGGGATGTCGGAGTTGAGACTCCCAGTATTTATTCTGTTCCAGTTGTGAGGTATTTTTCCGATGTGTTTTCTACAGACCTGCCAAGCATGCCACCGGATAGGGATATTGATTTTGGTATTGACCTGGTGCCGGTCACTCAGCCCATTTCTATTCCACTGTATCGTATGGCACCAGCGAAGTTGAAGGAATTGAAGGAGCAACTTCAGGAGCTCCTAGATAAGGGGTTCATTCGACCTAGTGTGTCACCTTAGGGTGCGCCGGTTCTGTTTGTGAAGAAGAAGGATGGCACAATGAGAATGTGCATTGATTATAGGCAATTGAACAAGGTAACAATTAAGAACAAGTATCATTTGCCTCGCATTGATGATTTATTTGACCAGCTTCAGGGAGCGAGGGTGTTCTCCAAGATTGATCTCTGTTTAGGTTATCACCAGTTGAAGATCAGGGACTCGGATATTCTTAAGACGGCTTTCAGGACCCGATATGGTCATTATGAGTTCTTGGTGATGTCTTTTGGGCTGACCAATGCCCCAGCAGCGTTCATGCATTTGATGAACAACGTGTTCCGTCCTTATCTCGATTCATTCATCATAGTCTTAATTGATGATATTTTGGTATATTCGCGTAGTTAGGAGGAGCACGCGGAGCATTTGAGAGTTGTATTGCAGAGATTGAGGGAGGAGAATCTTTATGCAAAATTCTCCAAATGTGAGTTTTAGCTTGGTTCAGTGACTTTCTTGGGGCACAGCGAGGGTATTCAGGTTGATCCAAAGAAGATAGAGGCGGTTCAGAGTTGGCCCAGACCGTCCTCAGCCACAGAGATTTGTAGTTTTCTTGGTTTGGCAGGCTATTATCACTGGTTTGTTCAGGGATTCTCATCTATCGCATCACCCTTGACCAAGTTGACTCAGAAGGGTGCTACATTTGTATGGTCGGACGAGTGTGAGGAGAGCTTTCAGAAGCTCAAGACAGCTTTGACCACAGCTCCATTGTTAGTTTTGTCATTAGTTTCACGTTCATATACTGTGTATTGTGATGTTTCGAGAGTTGGGATTGGTTGTGTGTTGATGCTGTAAGGTAGAGTTATAGCTTGTGTTTCTCGTTAGTTGAAGCCCCGTGAGAAGAACTACCCCGTTCATGATTTGGAGTTGGCTGCCATAGTTCATGCATTGAAGATTTAGAGGCACTACTTGTATGTCGTATCTTGTGAGGTGTTCACTGATCATCGCAGTATTCAGCATTTGTTCAAGCAAAAGGATCTTAATTTGAGGCAGCGGAGATGGTCGGAGTTACTTAAGGATTATGATATCACTATATTGTACCATTTGGGAAAGGCCAGTGTGGTGGTCGATGCTTTGAGCCGAAAGGCAGTGAGTATGGGGAGTTTGGCATATATTCCAGTTGCGGAGAGACCTCTTGCAGTTGATGTTCAGGCCTTGGCCAATCGATTTGTGAGATTAGACATTTTGGAGCCCAGTCGAGTATTGGCTTGTGTGGTATCTCGGTCTTCATTATATGATCGCATCAAAGAACGCCAGTATGATGATCCGCATTTGCTTGTCCTTAAGTACAGAGTTCAGCATGATGATGCCAGAGATGTGACCATTGGTGATGATGCTGTGTTGAGAATGCAGGGCCGGATTTATGTGCCCAATGTGGATGGGCTTCGGGAATTGATTCTGGAGGAGGCCCATAGCTCGCGGTATTCCATTCATCCGGGTGCCGCGAAGATGTATCGGGATTTGAGGCAGCTCTATTGGTGGAGAAGAATGAAGAAAGATATTATGGGATTTGTAGCTCGGTGTCTCAATTGTCAGCAGGTGAAATATGAGCATCAGAGCGGGTGGTTTGCTACAACAGATGGATATTCCTGAGTGGAAGTGGGAGAGGATCACTATGGACTTTGTTGTTGCACTTCCACAGACTTTGAAGAAGTTCGATGCTATTTGGGTGATTGTGGATTGGCTGACCAAGTCCGTGCACTTCATTCCTGTGTGTACTACCTATTCTTCAGAGCGGTTGGCAGGGATTTATATCTGGGAGATTGTTCGTTTGCATGGTGTTCTGGTTTCCATTATTTCAGATAGAGGTACTCAGTTTACTTCATAGTTTTGGAGAGCCTTGCAGAGAGAGTTGGGTACTCAGGTGGAGTTGAGCATAGCTTTTCATCCTCAGACAGACGGACAGTCCTAGCACACTATTCAGATATTGGAGGACATGTTGCGTGCTTGTATCATTATTTTGGAGGATCATGGGATGAGTTTCTACCACTTGCAGAGTTTGCGTATAACAATAGCTACCAGTCGAGTATTCAGATGGCTCCATATGAGGCTTTGTATGGGAGGCGATGTAGATTTCCAGTTGGTTGGTTTGAGCCCGGTGAGGCTAAGCTATTGGGGACTGATTTGGTATAGGATGCTTTGGAGAAGGTGAAGGTTATTCAAGAGAGGCTTTGTATAGCGCAGTCGAGGCAAAAGAGTTATGCTTATAGGAAGGTTCGAGATGTGTCCTACATGGTTGGTGAGAAGGTTCTGTTGAAGGTTTTACCCATGAAGGGTGTTATGAGATTTGGGAAGAAAGGGAAATTGAGTCCTCGGTTCATAGGGCCTTTTGAGGTGCTTCGGAGGATTGGGGAGGTTGCTTATGAGCTTGCTTTGCCACCCAGCTTGTTGAGTGTGCATCCGGTATTTCATGTTTCTATGCTTTGGAAGTATATTGGGGATCCGTCTCATGTTTTGGACTTCAGCACGGTTCATATGGATGATGATTTGACCTATGATGTGGAGCAAGTAGCTATTTTGGGTCGTCAGGTTCGAATGTTGAGGTCAAAGGATATAGCTTCAGTGAAAGTGCAGTGGAGAGGTCGGCCCATGGAGGAGGCTACCTGGGAGACCGAGCAGGAGATGCGAAGCAGATTTCCTCACCTGTTTGAGGCTTCAGGTATGTTTCTTGACTCATTCGAGGACGAAAGTTTGTTTAAGTTAGGGAAGATGTGACGACCCGGCCAGTCGTCTCATGAGTTGCCGCTCCATTTTTCCCCATTTCAGCTTCTTTACGCTTCGTTATCCGTGTTTTATGTGATCAGGTTGATTAGTTCGAGTTTGGAGAGGATTTGGTAAGAAATGAGACACTTAGTCTCTTTTAAGAAGGCTTAAGTTGGAAAAGTCAACCGGATATTGACTTATGTGTTAGAAGTCTCGGATATGAGTTCTGATGGTTCGGTTAGCTTCGGGAGGTGATTTTTGACTTAGGAGCGCGATCGGATTGGGTTTTGGAGTTGTAAAGAAGATTTAGGCTTGAATTGGCGAAGTTGATATTTTGGCGATTTTCGGTTAATAGGCGAGATTTTGATATAGGGGTCGGAAAGGAATTCGGAGAGTTGTAGTGGCTTTGTTGTGTCATTTGGGATTTGTGTGCAAAATTTCAATTCGGGTGAGATTTGATAGACTTTTTGATCGAAAACATAAATCAAGAGTTCTTGGAGTTCTAAGGCTTGAATCCTATGTTAAATTGGTGATTGATGTTGTTGTGATCGTTCCAAAATTTTGAACAAGTTTGAACGATGTCATGAGATGTGTTGGTACAATTGGTTTGAAGTTCTGGGAGTTCTGGGTAGGTTCCGGGATGTTTTAAGCCGAAAATCATAGCTGTAGCAGATCCAAAAGGTTGCAAGCCTTGGAACCCACCCGCGCGGTTCGCACAAAAAGAAGTGTGGCCGCAGTATGTGTTGTGCGGTCGCGGTAGGTATTGTGCGAACCGCACAAAAATGCAGTGCGGCCACGGTGGGGAACATTTCACTGGTCCTACTTCGAAAAGCTCATATCTTTTGATCTACAAGGAATTTGAGATGATTCAAAAACAAAAGTCGTAGCCCTTCGTGTCTATTTTCCAGAAAGATAGAGATATCGCAATTTGGACATAGGTAGCGAAAGTTATGACCAAAATACTAAAGTATGTCACTGCAGAGGAAAGCCTGTGCGGCCGCAGTCATTTTTGTGCGGACCGCACTGGTTTTGTGCGAACCGCGGTCGATTTTGTGCGGTCCGCGGAGGTGGAAATCCGTGGGGTACTCTATAAATACGAGGTTTTGGATTTTATTCGATATTTTGACCTAGAGAGCTCGGATTTTGGTGATTTTTCGAAGTTTTTTCAAGAAATTCATCGGGGTAAGTGATTCTAACTCAGATTTCGCTAGAGTACATGAATCTATCATTGAATTTATCATTTAATTCGTGATTTGGGATGGAATTGGGAAGAAAATTGTGAAATCTTTCCAAAATGTAAAATGATGATTTGAAGGACCAAATGGTATCAGAATTGGATAATTTTCATATGGTTAGACTCGTGAGAGTATAAGGATTCTAGTTTTGTGAATTTTGTCAAATTCCGAGATGTGGTCCCGGGGGTCGGGTTTGACCAATTTCTGGAATTTTGTGGTAATTCGATTGTTTTTGTTTGGGCTTTGTTCCCTTAGCTTATTGTGACGTATTGGTTCTGATTTTGGATAGATTCGACACGCGTGGAGGCCAATTCGAGGGGCAAAGGTGTCGCGAGCTAGAGAATTAACAAGTTCGAGGTGAGTAATGATTATAAATGATGCTCTGAGGGTTTGAAATCCCGAATTGCACATCATAGCTCTATATTGAGGTGAGGCACACGCTGATGACGAGCGTGGGGTTGTGCACTATTGGGGATTGTGACTTGATCCATCCCGATTGATGATTTTACCGCGTATGTGACTGAAACTTGTTTGATTTCATCATGCTTTGGGTTGATTGCCATATTTGCGCTTCGTGCAAACTATTTGAACCCTTTGGGGATTTTTTTATTACCATTTCCTCACTGTTTGACTTATTACTTGAACTCAGTCCCTTTATTCTCTACAGTTTTACTACTCAGCCAATTTTACTCAATTTTGAGACTTAAATGATATTTTAAATGGTGTTTTGGGCTGAGAAATACTGTTTTACTACTGCCCAAGGGGTTTGTGAGTATTTTTGACTGAGCAAGGCCGAGGGCCTAGTTGTGAGGAAATACTGATACTAATTGAGGCCGAGGGCCTGAGATACATATATGCCACGAGGTGGCTTGATTGATATGAGGCCGAGGGACTAGATTTGATTCCACGAGATGGCTTGATATTGTGCTTGGGCCGTAAAGGGCCCCTCCCGGAGTCTGTATACCCCCAGTGAGCACGGGTACCCATTGTGATGTGAGATTGAGCCCGAGGGGCTGATATTGTTCTGAGATTGAGCCCGAGGGGCTGGTATTGTTCTGAGATGTTGCCCGAGGGGCAGATTTGTTGATACTTTATCCAAGGGGCGAACTTCTATTTGTTTACTTACCTGTAAATTACTTGTTTTACTTGTTGAAAAGGGATTTACTTAACTCTTCACTATTTTACTGTTTTTAAGTGATTTTTACTGCTTCAGTATATAATGCCTTGTGGTTTATGTGTTTTCTTACTGTCAATCGTTATTTACATTTGTTACTCACTTTACTCCCTACACCCTGTGTGCAGATTCAGGCATAGGTGGTACCGCTCCTGAGTACCGATTCCTCCAGTTCCAGGCGATTTTTCGGAGACTACGAGGTAGTTGTTGACATCCGCAGCAGCCCCGTGTCTCTACTTCTCTATCATTTCTGTTTCCTTTCAAACACTTGTAGTAGTTTATGAGCTTTTTACATAGTTGATGACTTACCTTTCTAATGAGAACAGAAATCTTTCTCAGTTGTGCATCTTTTAGGTCTTCATCCTCACTCTAGAAAAATTATGAAAGAAAACTAGATCACCATGGGATGAGATTAAAGAACAGTAAATGTAGCTTAACATGCGAAGACAAAATTTTGAGAGCTAACCTTGAATATTGCACATGAGTATGTCATTGTCCCATCCAGAAAGAGTGAGAAGAGTTCATTACTCTGAACAAAACATCAATAAAACAATGCTTATCATCTACACAATAGCAGCCCATATTAGACAAGAAAATTACAGGAAAATAGAAGAAATTGAAAAATCTACTGCAACTGGCAAAGAATACGCGCGGGATTGAGTACTTCAATTTCACTATTGATATTTGACATCCCTTACATACTTTGGGTGATATTATATGCACAAGTTATTTACCAGATCATAGTGACAGGAGATATTCCGACGAGCCTGAGTCAGGGTGTTTTGATTCAAAAAATGTTGAATGAAATACTTTGCAGATGGTAGTGTTGCTGTAAAAAGGAATGGTGTCCACCAGCCTCTAGAGCCATGCAAAGTGATGAAAAACTTTAACATATGAACAGAAGTTTATGTTTCTTTATTCCAAGATGAGGACAAACTATTTACCTTTTCTTGCTAAAACTTGTAACAGATGCTTTCAAATTATTGTTGGCAACAAATATCTGTAAAAGTATTCAGGAATCTAAGTACCAAACAAATGTTATTTACAAAGAATCTAGTTATTTCCTCACCATGATAAGATTAAGAAGACCTTCATTCTTGTCAACAATAGAGAAATCCCCATGAATAAAAGCATCAGCAAGGCCTATTTTAGCTTTAGTTGCAATCTATATCACAAAATTTTTCAAGATTTGGATTTTGTTTTTTTTTTGTTTGGGTTTATGTCACGACCCAAAATCTCACCCGTCGTGATGGCGCCTATTGTGGTACAAGACAAGCCTCAACTCAACATCTCAACACAGTAGAACTTTTAAATAAAGGTGGAAGGAGTTAATATTAAATAAAACCTTTTTGAACAGAATATAACTCCAAAAGTACTAAACAATCCATCCCCAAAACCCGGTGTCACTGAGTGCATGAGCATCTAAATGATAACAATATTCGACTGATAAAACACTATCTAGAAATATAGAACAGTATAACATAAAAGGAAAGGAGAGTCAAGGTCAGCGAACGCCATGCAGCTACCTCAATAGTCTCCTGAGTCTGACTCCTTAATAAGCAACCGCCGTGACCCGAAGTGTCTAGATCTGTACACGAGGTATATGGGGTAAGTGAGTACACCAACTCAGTAAGTAATAGAAATAAATAAGGAACTGAGAAGTAGTGACGAGCTATGCAAATACAATAATCTCAATAACTTTCAAATAAGAGTAGTCATACTTTCAATTTAACAGTTTAAGTCACATCAGTACGTACTCAATAAACCAGACATCAAATTTGATTGAGCAGTAAGTAATATCTTTCAATAATTTTCAAAATAGTGATATGACATCTGCGATGCAACAGTAATGAAGTAAATGTATTTTCTCACAATAACATTCACTCTGTCCTCCCATTCACTCCAACCTCACAATCACTCACTCCTCACATTCACTCATTCCTCCTAGTCGCTCAGCACTCGACACTCGCACTCAGTAGGTACCTGCGCTCACTGGGGTGTGTACAAACTCTGAATGGGCTCCTTCAGCCCAAGCGCTATAACAAGCCACCTCGTGGCATAAATCACTCAGGCTCTCAGCCTCACCCAATCATAAATCAGTAACAACATGTTAAGGCGTGCAGCCCGATCCCATAAATATCCTCACAGATCAGGCCCTCGGCCTCATTCAGTCATAACCTCTCAAGCCACTTGGGCTATTAGTAAAATAAGATGCTCAGCCCAAAACAACATTTCATATGTTTCAAAAACAGAGTAATAAAGACTGAATTATAAAATCAGTAAGTATAACATGACTGAATATAGATTTTCAATCAGAGCAGTGAGGGGATAATAAGTAAAAGTCCCCAAAAGATCCAAACAGTTCTGGCACAAGGCCCAAACTTGGCATTCAGCCCAATTTATAGAAACTCTTTCCAAAAAACATAAGTATCATATAGTTTCAATCAAATACGCAACTTTATAGTTGCTATGGGACGAACCAAGTCACAATCCCCAACGGTGTACGCCCACACGCCCGTCACCTAGTATGTGCATCACCTCCAAAACAGTCATATGACACAATGTCTGGGGTTTCATACCCTCAGGACCAAATTTATAACCGTTACTTACCTCAATCCGAGCAAAATCTTACTCTGCAATGCCTTTTCCACTCAAATCAACCTCCGAATGCCTCGAATCTAGCCAAAATAATTCGATTCAGTCAACAAAAATTATAGGAATTAATTCCATATAAAATTCTACATTTTCCATTAAAAATCCGAAATTGCACTAAAAATTCGCCCGTGGGGCCCATGTCTCGGAACCCGACAAAAATTACAGAATATGAACCCCCATCCAACTACGAGTCCAACTATACAAATTTTACCAAAATCCAACAACAATTCGGCCTCCAAATCATCAAATCTTATTTTCAAATCCCTAGGCCCAAATTCCCGATTTACACCGCAAAAACACGTAATCTAGCCGAGATATTCAATGATAATTCAATAATATTGACTAATAATGATCACAAGGGACTTACCTCAAGAATTCCCGTGATTTCTCGCACAAAATTGCCCAAAATCCGAGCTTGGAAGTCAAAAAAATGGCAAAAACTCGAGACTGTTCACTACTGGACTTAAAACTGTCCAGAATTTTGGATTACTGTTCACACGTGTTACTGTTCACGCATGTAATGTTCATGTACTGTACACGGCTACTGTTCAAGGTTGTTGTTCACGGATATTGTACACGCTATTGTACAATGATACTGTTTACGTAGGTGCGGTCATTGTTCACACGTGCGAAAAATACAGAAACTTCCCAGAATATTTCAGTAGATAAATACAAGTCCGAATTGATCCGTTAACCTTCTGAAATCCACCCGAGGCCCTGGGGATCTCAACAAAATACACCAACAAGTCCTAAAACATCATACAAACTTAGTCGAAACCTCAAATCACATCATAAAATGCTACCCAATTCAAGCCTAATGATCTAAGAATGTCCAACTTCTATATTCGATGCAAAAACATATCATATCAAGTCCGAATAACTTCAAATTTTGCACACAAGTCATAAATGACATAACAAAGTTATAAAAAATTTCAGAACTGGATTCCGACCCCGATATCAAAAAGTCAACCCTCAATCAACTTTCCAAAAATCTTCTAATTCCAACTTTCGCCAAAATGCACCGAATTATCCTACAGACTTCCAAATCCAAATCCGAACATGTGCCTAAGTCCAAAATCACCATACGAAACTATTGGAATCATCAAAATTCTATTCTGGGGTCTTTTTCTCAAAATTCAAATCTCCGGTCAAACTTAAGAAATCTTTAGCCTAAAATTTCTAGATTCCGTTAAATGGCGATAATTTGATCTAGGGACCTCTGATTTCGATTTCGGGCATATGACCAAGTCCCAAATCATGATGCGGAACTATCAGAATGGTCAAAACTTTTATCCGGGTTCGTTTGCTCAAAATGTTGACCGAAGTCAACTTAGTTGAGTTTTAAAGCTCTAGTTCACAATTTAATCCATTTTTCACATAAAAATATTCTAAAAAATTATACGGACTGCGCACGCAAGTCGTGGAATTATTGATACCAATTTTCAAAGCTTTAAAATACTGAGATGATTATTAAATTTAAAGATGACATTTTGGGTCATCACATTCTCCCCCTCTAAAATAAACGTTCGTCCTCGAACGTACTAAGAATTATTCTCAAGTTACCAAATTGATGATTTTACTTTTACACAAATATTCGCGATTGATTCCACATTACCGCATTCGATATAAGTCCGACAACACCATTTCAATTGAGATTATTTTCTTTATCCATATTTGTAAAATTTAAGACCAAATTTCTTATACTCCAATCATTTCCAGAAAGGTCCGATTTTTACGTCAACACACGATATTAGTCTCGACTGGCTATAGCAACTCGTGCCTACGCACCCATCCAATAAGGGGTATTACATTCTCCCCCACTTAGGGTCATTCGTCCTCAAATGAGAAGTAGAGCATGTCCTTAAACACATAATGTAACTTATCTCTTTCTTTGCACATCTCAATATCCCAAATTTTTCTAACTCCCAAATTTTTCAGAAATTTCGACAGAGTCTCCCCTGTAATTGGGCCTATCCACTGCCAGAGTAACACCAAAATAACTCCTAACAACATGTCCACAACCCAACAAAGCACCACAAAGTATATATTAATAATACTAATCTCCGCATTACAAGCACGTCATTATCACAATGATATCTTGACATGAAACACATCATATGTATGACCATAACCACATCTCTGGTCTTAATAGTTGTTCATAAAATATTATAAAATCACCAATTAATCTCATGTTAACAAAATCTCGTTTCAAACCTCCAGTTTACTAACAACGAGGCATGAAGATCTCATAATTACTTACCTGAATTAACGAATAACAATTTACATCCCCCGGACACTCACCTCATAGTCTAAAACTCAATAAGTACAATACAAATCTGGAAAATAAGTGTGACTCCTCAATCAGCAACCGCTGTGACCAGAAGGGTCTAGATCTGTACACGAGGTACAGGGGGTAACGTGAGTACACCAACTCAGTAAGTAACAGAAATAAATAAGGAACTGAGAAATAGTGACGAGCTATGCAAATACAGTTATCTCAATAACTTTTAAATAAGAGTAGTCATACTGGTAGGAGATAGCAGGTACCCAGTGGAATAGTCGAGGTGTGCGTAAGCTGGTGCTAACACCATTATTGTATGGACACAAAAGACTATATGAATAAACTGATTTACCTTATTTTCTTCTTATTATATCATTGCTAGAAAAATTACTCTCTTTCATATAATCTTTTGATTATAAGTAACCCGAGTTCTTCTAAATAGAAGCTTTGACCGAAATCCCATTTTTTTGATTAAACACCATCCATATACCGCACCTGCCGCTTTTTCCACTATGATTATATGCCATTAGCATTTATCTTTTGAACATTGGTAAGATTATGTAATCAACATTTATGTCCAAACAAACAAAGGAAAATGGCTTGAGAGGTGATTTTCAAAGATTTATCAGCATATACCTGATAATCACCTAGCATACATGTTTTGAATCCAACAGCAAAGTAGTCAAAGTAGTATTCCCTTGTCCTGATGAACTTGTCGTCAAATCCCAAAGCTCGAATTTGTCTAGTGATATAGTTATCAATAGTCAAGTATAAGCATTTACAACTGATCAAGCTACAAAGAATCGTTTTGGACTTATGTTGATCTTGTTACCTTTGATTTTTCAAGAACTTTTCTAGCCAACATCTCAGCGTCTGATAGTAGTGAATTCCTATCTCTTTGAGGTGCCCTACACTGCATTTATATCATTTATCAAATGCTTTCAGAGAGAAATGCTTTTGAAAAAGTAACAAGCACACGATATAGTGCAAAACAATGTTATCAAAGGCGCGCTTAAGTCCTGAAGTGAGGCTTAAAACATGTTGAACGCTTCACCTCACTTAGCGGGCACTTCAGTATTGTCATCAAGACCCTAAGACATACTTTGGCCAATGAGCGTAATCCTGAAGAGGCGATACTAAACAATTGATATTTTACTTTATCATAAATAGTCTTCTATGTCTTTGTCCATATATTTGGTATTCATGCTTATAGATATTAGTTTTGGACTACACATACATCTTTGTCATTTTTCTCCATTTGCACCTTTCTTCATTAAAGCTCACGCTTTATTTGCGCTTTACGCTTAAAGACCCAACAGAACTTAGAGCTTTTTTGCGCCTTTTGCCTGTGATAACATTGGTGCAAAATCACATAATGAACTCTTTCTTACCATATTCTGGATGCAACAGCCATGGGTGATGTTACTCGACTTAGTGCAGGCAAGCATCCACCTGGGAGTATATACTCCTTTAGGAATTCTCTGCTATGCCTGCATTCGTCATACCTCTCATCTGGTATTGAAACGAACTAAGGAAAGCCATCACTTGTGAAAAGAAGCATAAAGAAACAAGAACGATAGGACAATGAAGGAAATTGAAGGGAAAAAGTGAACAAAGTGGACTATATTAAAGGATCAATTTAATTCAATACCTGCAGAACTAGAATCCCATCATCTGCCAATGCAGACTCGCAGCAAGTAAAGAATTCATCCATAAACTCATGACCAACATGTTCTATCATCCCGTTGAAAATTAAATTAGTTCAATCGTAACACTGGCTTGACATATAGTATGTAATACAATATGCCAAGATGTAGAGGATAAAAGCTCACATTGATATAATCCTGTGATATTTGACCTTGTTTGGGTCGCGAGGCAGGAATATTTTGTCACGATGAAGTGAAAATTTTTTATTGAATAGAATATTAATAGATTACCCAAACAGATATAAAGTGGCTCGGATTTGGCTTGCAAGTGCTCAGCAGATCATGTTCTCATGTTGATCTTACAAAGACAAATGTAGGAATGCAACATATAAAGAAGCATTTTAGTTAATTTTGTGTCATAACTTCTCAGGCCTAACCTGTGACCTATGTTGCTCCGACAAATTGATGGATGAGAATGAAATTCCAAACTCAAAAATTTTGAGCTTCAACATTACAAGTACAATCTATACCTGAAGGCCTGCTTGCTTGACTATCAACTGTGCATACTCCAGTTGCTGCTCGGAGAGAGTTTTACCAGTATATTTACACCCTGTTTGCCTGACAACTTCTACAGAAAAACTTCCCCAACCAAATCCTATCTCTAAAATGTGATGTTCCTTGCTAATTTTTGACTAAATAGAATAGAAGCAGAATCAAATTATGATTGAAATCTATGTTGAAACAAGAGAGCGTTTTACATAGTTCATCACTTACCTTTTTAATGAGAACGGAAATCTTTCTCAGCTGTGCATCTTTTAGGTCTTCATCCTCACTCTAGAAAAATTACGAAAGAAAACTAAATACCATGGGATGAGATTAAAGAACAGTAAATGTACAAGAGTATAAGGAAAAAAAGTGGGGTCTAGGGAGGGTAGTGCGTACGCAGACCTTACCCTACCTTGTGAAGGTAGAGAGGCTGCATTCGATAAGGAAAAAAAAGTGACAAGCATTTAAAAATTTGAGAGCTAACCTTGAATATTGCACAAGAGTATGTCATTGTCTCATCCAGAAAGAGTGAGAAGAGTTCATTACTCTAAACAAAACATCAATAAAACAATGTTTATTCTATACAATAACAGCCAATATTAGACAAAAAAATTACAGGAAAATGGAAGTGATAGATCTACTCCCAGGATTGAGTACTTCAATTTCACTACTGATCTTTGACATCCCCTACATACTTCGGGTGATATAATATGCACAAGTTGTTTACCAGGTCATAATGACAGGAGATATTCCGACGAGCCTGAGTCAAGGTGTTTCGATTTGAAACATGTCGAACGAAATATTTTGCAGATGATACTGCAGCTGTAAAAAGCAATGGTGTCCATCAGCCTCTGGAGGATAAATGAGTGTAAAACTTCTAAGGTATGAACATAAGTTGCAATTTCCTGATTTCAGTTTCTATAAACTACTTACCTTTTCTTACTAGACCTTGTGACTGATGCTTTCAAATCTCTGTTGGCAACAAATATCTGAAAAAGAATTTCAGGAAGCTAAGTATAAATAGCTATTTACAAAGATGTTGAGTCATTTTCTTACCATGAAAAGATTAAGAAGACCTTCATTCGCGTCAACAAAAGAGAAATCCCCATGAATAAAAGCATCAGCAAGGCCCATGTCAGCTTTAGTTGCAATCTATATCACAGAATTTTTCAGGATTTGGATTGAGTTTTTCCTTATGGGTTTATCAGTTGATAACATGAAGGAGACAAAAGAGAATTTGAATTTACCTTCCAGTAAAACTACGGACTATGAATTCTAAGAGAAACTTTCAGAGAGCATTTCCTCTCTATTCCTTGGAAGGTGAAAACTGTACCTCCTTCTTCAAACAAGCTGTATATCGCAAAATATAAAGTAACTATCTAGATATCTTTAACATTTAGAAGAAACAACTACTACTACTAACACTCAGTCTCAAACAAAGATGGAGTCGGCGATATGACTTCTCACTTCTTGCTTAACTCATATTGCATCATGCCAAAATAAAATAAGAGTTACAGTGAAATTAAGTTAAATATATATAAGTAATAGTAACAATAACAAGAAAAGTAAAATTTCAAAGCCTATTCCTAACTAGTAAGTATCACCTGCATTGATATTTTTCCTCCATTGTGCCTCCCTTTAGCTAAGTTGCATGATTCCAATGATTTATAAGTCTTTTGAGACAACGTATTTACATGTAATTTTATGTCTAATTTGCCCCTTTTTAACACCTTCATTCACCATAGTTCACACCTACAGGCCGGTGCATCTGTAGTGCGATGCAAGACATGACCAAACCATCTCAAGCGACCTTCTCTCATTTTATCCGCAATGCTTGCTACTTACACCTTCTGGCAAATGTCTTCATTTTAATCTTATTAAATCTTGTATGACCGCACATCCATCTTAGCATTCGCATGGCTGCAATACTCATCCTGTGGATATGTGGGACTTTAGCTACCCAACATTCACTACCATATAACATTGTCGGTCTTATAGTTGTTCTATAAAGCTTACCTTTCACTTTGGTAGACATCCTTCTATCATGTAACACTCAGGTAGCATTTCTCTGTTTCAACCATCCTGTTTTAATCCCATGGATAACATCTTCATCTATCACTCAATTCTCTTAAAACAACGAGCCTAGATATCTAAATTGTTTGCATGTTGACACTGCAATCCCATCTAGTCTCACCTCAACTTTGTTCACTAATTACAGTGCATGTATACAGTCTTACTCCTACTTATTCTATAACTTATAAAAAACTCAAAATCTCCAAATAATATTCAATTACAATATATTTGCTGGACCTCGCCCACTCCCTCCACATCGATCTTCCCATTACTGCTCGAACCCACTAGCTGTTTCTGCAAATCAATGGCTTTATCTTGTTCATTCTTTGTTAGGGTTTTTGTTCTGTACTAAAACTAATTAAATGAATTGGATTGAGTTTTAATAAGGTCATTGGATTTTAAGTAGTCTCTTTAGGTTTTTTCCCAGGATCTGAAAATTTGAGTTGTCTGATGGAGTTAGGAGCTTCTCATGCGAGATCGATATCTCAAACGAGCATTTTCTTGAATAATTGTTTGCCTTCATTGAGCCATGTTCCTGCTAGCGAGTCATTGATGGTGTCGGCTAACTCTAGCTTGAAGAATACATCCATAGAGGAAGTAGATGTGAATTGTCCAAAAGTTGTGTCTAACTTTATGAGGGAAAATGTGATTCGAGGTAGCAATGGTATTCCTCCTCGAAAAGGGCATCGTTGGTCTAACAATGATGTTCCTTTAGGATTCTCAGCTATGATTCATGGCGACGTGTCTGTTTTTATGTTGGACAGCCATGTCAGCAAATATACTGTATTCAAATAGGTCTAGAAGCTCCAGAGGACAGCCGTTAGTTTTGAGGGTAAGTATGGCCCAATGTTTAGACGGCAAGGAACTTTTTGACACGAAGAACTAAGGGAGGGCAAAATGCTCTATTTTCGATAGTTCAAGGGTAATTTTGACCCTTTCTAGCATAAGAAATAGGATAGATGGAAATAAACAAGTTGTTAGATATGCATCTGCCACTATCTTGGGATTAAAGCAATACAAGGTGAAACTATCATCACTCATATTATACATCCCGTTTTAATGAAACTTCTGAAAAATCTTGTAACGACGAGGCGTGCTCCTGTTTCAGGCCAGGTTGGTACCATGTGCTTGGGGTTGTCCAGAATACTACAATTCCTTCTAAGCATGCCATCTGCAGCAGCCACACCTACCTGAGGAGGAGCAAACGTAGATAATCATCCACATGACATTAAAGGGACAACAAAAGCTAGAAAAGACTTCAAATTGTTTTCAGAGTAAGGTGATACTTCAAGTTAAAATCTGTTGAGCGTGTTATTAGCAAAAGTAGTACTACCTTTAGTGCATCCTCATGGAAGTCATAGCCTGGAAGTATTAATATACATCAATAAGTAGTGAAACAATAATAAAATCTTGCACTAGAGGGAAATTAAGACTACAAACATTAGCAACCACAACACAGGGGAAAGAAAAAAAGTGAATGAAGTTCTCTTTGTAAAGACAGCTTGGCGGCTTGTTTAGTCCCCTCAGCCTCGATAGCTCAGGGCTATTTTATCTAAATAGAAACGGAGTCGCATCTTATCCGTGAAGACTCAAAATAATTTCATAAACAGATTCAAACTTATAAACTCCAATTTCCAAGGAACTATAAAAGGTCCGGAGAAAGAAACTACTTATATTGTTTCATACGGTGTGTTCTACAAGTGATTTATTCGAGGTGCACTACAATGCATTTATATCATTTATCAAATGCTTTCAGAGAGAAATGCTTTTGAAAAAGTGACAAGCACACGATATAGTGCAAAACAACGTTATCAAAGGCGCGTTTAAGTCCTGAAGTGAGGCATAAAACATGTTGAGCGCTTCACCTCACTTGGCGGCACTTCAGTATTGTCATCAAGACCCTAAGACATACTTTGGCCAATGAGCGTAATCCTGAAGAGGCGATACTAAACAATTGATATTTTACTTTATCATAAATAGTCTTCTATGTCTTTGTCCATATATTTGGTATTCATGCTTATAGATATTAGTTTTGGACTACACATACATCTTTGTCATTTTTCTCCATTTGCACCTTTCTTCATTAAAGCTCACGCTTTATTTGCGCTTTACGCTTAAAGACCCAACAGAACTTAGAGCTTTTTTGCGCCTTTTGCCTGTGATAACATTGGTGCAAAATCACATAATGAACTCTTTCTTACCATAGTCTGGATGCAACAGCCATGGCTAATGTTACTCGACTTAGTGCAGGCAAGCATCCACCTGGGAATATATACTCTTTTAGGAATTCTATGCTATGCCTGCATTCGTCATACCTCTCATCTGGTATTGAAACGAACTAAGAAAAGCCATCACTTGTGAAAAGAAGCATAAAGAAACAAGAACGATAGGACAATGAAGGAAATTGAAGGGAAAAAGTGAACAAAGTGGACTGTATTAAAGGATCAATTTAATTCAATACCTGCAGAACTAGAATCCCATCATCTGCCAATGCAGACTCGCAGCAAGTAAAGAATTCATCCATAAACTCATGACCAACATGTTCTATCATCCCGTTGAAAATTAAATTAGTTCAATCGTAACACTGGCTTGACATATAGTATGTAATACAATATGCCAAGATGTAGAGGATAAAAGCTCACATTGATATAATCCTGTGATATTTGACCTTGTTTGGGTCGCGAGGCAGGAATATTTTGTCACGATGAAGGAAAATATCGCTGTCATAGAGAAAGAAAAAATGATTTTATATTTGGACATCATATATCTTGAATATGGTCCAATCAACGTAACATAAGTTAAAACGAATTTATCAAACCACACAGCATCAGCAAGAGAAATAAGTTAAAACGAATTTCTCAAGCATTTTAACTAAACTTCACTAAAGTACAAAATAGGGCTATGCATTTATTACCTTTTCAGAGGAAGATAAACCACATTAGTGATGTCAATGTATGGATGAATTTTTCAAAAACATATAAAGTAAATTTAAAGATAAAACAAGTCCAAGGTGTTCAAATAAAGGAGTTGAAAGTACCTATAGACATACTGGAATGCACCCAGTATTCTTGTTTCATCATATGTTGCCTCTTTCCCTAACATTCTCAGAGTATTCGGAGCATGTGCTGCCATTATGCATCCATCATATACTTCTTTGGCACCATCATTATAAGCTATTGTACAACCTGCAAGGCTTCTTCCTTTCACAGATAGAATCACGAGTACTTCGTAACATAATACAGCTCACAGAAGCTTTTTCTCTAGATAGCAACAAATTAACTCTATCAAGATCTTTATCTCTTGAAAAAATATCATAAAATGAATATAAACTAAGTAACACATGTTCTTGTACAAATCAACAAGCTAGAAGCCAAGATAACTTAGTCAACACAATGATTTTTTATCTTCAGTCAAGATCCGCTAATGTCTTTTTATTCTCCAGTTAGACTTCCTAAACACACACACACCCCCCCCCCCCAAAGAAACAAGTGGTTAATAAAGTGGGTACAAAAATTGAATACCAAGGAATACTAGGTGATTTCTTTGCATTTGGCTATGCCTTGGTGGATGGAGCTACCCGTATCTGCACTGGTGGGAGATAACAAGTACCCAATTGAATAGTCGAGGTGTGCGTAAGCTGGCGCTAACACCATTATTGTAAAAAAAACACTAATGGATATCAATGAAAACTTATCTTCCTCATTTCTAGTTTTGCCTTTATAATGGACCATTTTAAACACATAAGTGATCGGGTCTTCTCGTTAAATAAATTGTCATTAGGTAATAACCTATCCGTTTTCCAACAGATATATGCGCATCTACTATTATGATAAAATAAACAGCACGACGAACTCTTGCAACAAGCCAAAAATAAAACCAAACTACACCTTCTTCATCTGTCGATACTGAATTTACTTCACAACCAGTTCTTAATTGGCAGCCTCCTCCAGCTCCTCCTTAACCTGCATTCAATGTCCCTATCAAATAACTCTCAACGATGATACATGCTTAACATATCAAAGTGAAAATTGGTAATTGGCTGAAATTTTCCTCAGGGAAATAGTAAAAACTTTGTGCCACCTTGTTTACTGATGTATGTAATCCCCATCTTACAGTGAGCAACTAAGAGAGACCAAAGAGCTTTAAAGAAAGAAACAAAAGCACCCTTAGGCACAAATATAATAAAACGATATATGTAAGCATTCAAATTCGCAACCATGGCCTTGGTCTACGCTCACTGAAAATGATATATCAGATATCTCCATTAGCATTACACATGTTGAATTGATGCGTCCGCCCTTTAGTGCAGGGTTTATCCGAACTCATAACTTTCGACACGGAGCATAAATTTATGTATAAAAATTCATTAAATTTCAACAAATGATAGGTCAGAACCCATAAATTTAAAGATATAACGGTTACAATAACAACAACCTAATATAATCACACCAGTGGAGTCTCGGGAGAGTAGTGTATACGCAAACCTTACGCCTACCTGGAGCAAAGAGGCTATTTCCGATGGAGAAGAGAGTTTTAGGGCCAGGACTTCTTTTTTCTTTTGTCTTTTTTGGGTTGTGGAGACAACTTAAAGGAAAGATTCGGGATTTGACTCTCATTTCAGTGAAATAATTTCACAAGTCTTTTCGTTCACTAAAGGAAAGATTTTTCACAAGAAATGACTCTCAATAATTCTTTTTAGATAAACGGATACACCACATTTTTTTAGTGAAATATACTACATTTAGCTAAATAATAAAGATACTTGTAATAGAGTTTTAATTTTATAAATCAAAACTAACATAAAAAGATAACAATAGAAATTTTAATGATAAAAGTAAGCATAAAACTAAAAGAAAAAGAGAACCGAGATGGATTATACTATATAGAGAGCTTTGTTGAAGAAATTTTTATAGAGCTTGACTTTTAAATTATAAAATTAATTTAAAAAATAACTTTAAATTTAAAAACTACTTTTAAATTAGTTGTTTGTTTTTACACATACAGTGGTTTAAACTCCTAAACAAAAGCTCGCTTTGAACACTCTAGATAATTGGGTTGCCTGATATTTATATACAGGTGTTCTATATATATATATATATATATATATATATATATATATATATATATATAATTTTTTAACAAAAAGGTGTTCGCTTAACTACCTTTCACATTGTGTAGCTATACCTATTTATTCAAACTCATAGAATCTGTGCGTTTTAAAGGAAAAACAGCCTCCTGCCATTTCAACTTGCATTGGATTATCAACCGGTAAATGAACTTATAAGTTTCCCAATATAGCACCTTTACTTTACAAAGTAAGGAGCAATAAACATATTTGACTGTTGACTATATATACGTGGAAGAAACATTGTTGACATGGCCAAACTACGTGCAACTCACACTTAAATGGCGTGTGAATATAGTAGTTTTGATAGAAAATAGTAAAATAAACGAAAAAATTTAAATAATAAAAAAAGATAAAAAAGAATTAAAAAACTTTAAGATCCCAACATTTTCTCCCATCTCCTTCGTTCCCACCCCATCCATCTCCGACGTTCCTAACCCCCTTTCCCCATTCTTTCCGTTTCTTACGCCATCGCTCACTCCCAACCTTTTGTTCCCACCCCCTCTTCATTCTTTTCGTTATTATACTTTTTCTAAAAAGGAATTATAGCTTCTTCTTTTTTTCAAATTGAATAGAAAGATCTAGAGGGAAGAAGGTAACCCATAACTCGATTTTCGGCCATAAGGAAATCGCATCGATTACTCAGATGGCGATGGTTGATTTTATTATGAAATTCTGGCGAAAAAAGGCTCTCATCTTCACATTTTAAGTGTTTGGAGTATGATTTTTATCAATGAAGGGGTTGATGTTAGTTTATGGCCGAGGGTCGCTATTAGAAGCTTTCCGATATGGTTGCCGCAGAGTGAAGTGGAATATCTGATCATTTTGCTGGTTTATGATTCTTGTTGGTCTCACTTGTGGTGGAGAGAAAAGGGAAAAAAATATGTTAAAATTTGATAAATTGTAATTAAAAAGTCAAATTACAGATGTCAAATTATAAAAGGTTAAACGTATAATATGTCATTTATGTTGCACCGAATTGCCAATCCCGTACAAGTTTAGGTATGTAATTTTCGTAATTTGGTTTTTGCCTAATAAATTTAAAAACTATTTGGTCAAATGAATACTTACCCGATTGAAGACCATAAGACCAACTGACCAAGGTCATCATCAACGCCGTCGACAGTGACAGACTTGGCGTGGCCGCCGAGTTAATCCTCCTTTTCATAAACCACAACTTTTGCCAATTCATATGCAGAAACCAGTCCACTTACCCTAACCACTGCTACTTTCATGTTTAAAACTTAGGTTTCAAAGTTACAACTGCATGCAATAACAATCAAGATTAGAAGAGGTAAAAGGACAGATCGAAGTAATTAGTAGTCACTAGTCAGTAAACTGTAGACTTTATTTTTAACTTATACATTACATATCACTCATTAGATGAGCATAGCTATGGAGTTGTTGGTGTTTAAGGTATTATAATGGTGGTAAACGTACCTCATGATATTGCTGTGAGTTTTAAGAGTTGAGGATATTCTAAAAATGCAGTAGGAAAGGAAATAAAGTGAAAGAGTAGAAACTCCCTTAGCATGTTTGTGCCAAATTAGTTGACTATTTATAACCTGCACAAGATACTTCTGTTTGGATATGTTGGGTTCAAACGGCTCAAAAATACTCTTAATATTTTTGATATGTCTGTATGCTCGTTCGAGGACGAACGAATGTGTGGGAGGATGTAACGACTCGGCCGGTCGTTTTAAGAATTTACGCCCCGATCCCCTATTAACTGCTTTTCCCCGTGTTTAATTCTGCTATTTTGATTTGCCGGGATGTTCGGTTGTGAGTTTCGGAGAGTTTTGGGACACTTAGTCCCTAAATGAGAGCTTCCGTAACCGTAGTCGGAACAGTATGAAGACGGCCTCGGAATGAAAATTCGAGGGTCCCATTAGCTCAGTTGGGTGATTTCGGGCTTAGGGGCGTGATCGGATTGTGTTTTGGAGGTTTGTAGCTAATTTAGGCTTGAAATGCCGAAAGTCAAATTTTGGAGGTTTCCGGTTCGATAGTGAGATTTTGATCCGAGGGTCGGAATGAAATTTCGAAAGTTGGAGTAGCTCCATAGTGTTGAATGTGACGTGTGTGCAAAATTTCAGGTCATTCGGACGAGGTTTGATAGACTTTTTGATTGAAAGCGTAGTTTAGAAGAATTTGGAAACTTAGGCTTGAATCTGATGTGTTTTGGTTGATTTGATGTTGTTTGAGGTGTTTTGAAGATTTGTACAAGTTTGAATCAGGTTATGTGAGGTGTTTGTATTTTTGGTTGAGGTCCCGGGGGTCTTCGGGTGATTTCGGATGGTTGACGGAGAGTTTGGAATTTTTTTGAGAAAGCTACAAATTTGCTGTTTCTGGTATTTCTGCATCTGTGGATTGGGTACCGCAGGTGCGATGCCATAGAAGCGGAAAGGGCCTGGGAAGGTTGGAACCGCAGAAGCGGCTTAGGGGCCGCAGATGCGAAAAAGATATCGCAGGAGCGGAAGTTGGGACTTAAGTGAAAAATTGCAGGTGCGGTTCAAGGACCGCAAATGCGGTACCGCAGAAGCGGAAATTGGGCCGCAGATGCGAAAATGCCTGATCCAGAAGATATAAATTGTGTCCTTCGCGATTTTGAGCTATTTTTCATCATTCTACGTCGGCTTTTGAGCATTTGGGGCGATTTTGAAGAGGAAATTCAATGGAACTTCATTGAGGTAAGAATTTTGGACTAAAAACTCGTTCCTATGGTATTATTTCACGGATTAGAGTTGTAATTTATGGAATTTAAAGGTTAAAAATTAGGGAAACTATAGCTTGGTATCAGAGACCTAGACTTGAGGATTTGAGGGACCATTCTCCTCTCTCTCCCCGCTCCCCGCTCCCCGCTCCCCGCTCCCCCCTCTCTATTTTTCTACTTTTCCTTTCCCTTCCATTTTCTGCTCCTTTATCTCGTTACTAGCGTAGCTCTCAAATTCTTAATTCCCTCTTTTCTTTCCATCGGCGAAGGTAAGGATCAGACCCACAAATATTTTTGCTTCATTGTGAACATTGAATTTCTAATATCTAATCAACCCATTTCCAGATCTAATCTCTTTGGTGCTTTTATTTTGGCATTCGGTTTCTCTCTCATAAATGAAGCAATTTTCCTTTTCAGTGCAACAACTTCAATAAGAAGTGTATATCCATACACGAAGCAATTTTACTAATTTTGCAATATTTGTTTGTCCATTAACTAGCACCTTCAAATTCGCTTCCTTTTTTCTTTGTGTTTATTTGCAACGGCTGGGCATCACCAGTGGTAGCAGTGACAGCCCCCTATTTGTTTGGCTCTATGGTATTTTATGTGTATTTCAGGTTAGGACCGGTGACTTTTGGTGGCGAGCGAGGCGTGCACGTGTAAACAGTGAAGAAGAACCCGAGGTCAGCAAGGAACGACAGGAGTTGGACTTGAAAGAGCTAGGTGACGACAACACCATCGGATACCAAGAAAATTCCTAGGTTCTACTCACGGGAGTTGGTATCTCCCGTTTTCCTGTTTCCCTCTATTGTGTTAGTTAAATTGTTGTTGTCGTAGTTCTTATTAGTTTATTCAGAGTATTAGTGGGCCTATAGTGGAAACTCATCTTCTTCTTGTTTGGTCTGTTATGTGTGTTAGTGATTCCCCTTAGTAAGCTGGAGTTATAGTGGCTGTGGTCTAGAATGGTCGAATGAATTCATGTCCTTGGGGGGAGCGGGGGGTGAATCGGGAGGCAGGGCGGGGGTTAAGGGGTGGGTTGGGAGGCAAGGGAGGTAAAGGGAACAAGGGTGTTTGTCGGTTAAGGATTGGATCATGGAACGTAGGTACATTGACAGGTAAGTCTATAGAGTTGGAGAAGATCCTCCGGAAGAGGAGGTTCAATATAGAGTGTGTCCAGGAGACAAGGTGGATAGGGTCGAGTGCGAGGGATGCAAACGGGTATAAAATTTGGAACTCAGGAACTCAGAAAGGTAAGAATGGAGTGAGTATTTTGGCGGATAGGGAACTTAGAGAGTCTGTGGTTGAGGTTAGACGAGTGAATGATAGATTGATGATTATTAAGTTGATGGTTGGACAGTGCACCCTAAACGTCGTTAGCGCATATGTGCCTCATGTGGGCCTAGATGAGGAGGTTAAACGGCGCTTTTGGGAGGGGTTAGATGAGATTATGCATCAGGTACCACCCGCTGAGAAGTTATTCATAGGATGGGATTACAATGGTCATATTGGGGAGACCGCAAGTGGGTATGACGAAGTGCATGGAGGCTTCAGTTTTGGGGAGAGGAATGGAGGATGAACCTAGTTACTGGACTTTGCTAAGATTTTTGGGCTGGTGATTGCAAACTCTAGCTTCCCGAAGAGGGAGGAGCATTTGGTTACTTTTCAAAATACGGTGGCGAAGACTCAAATTGACTATACGGTGGCGACAACTCAAATTGACTATCTCCTCCTTAGGAGGCGGACAGAGGGTTGTGCAAGGATTGCAAGGTGATTCCAGGTGAGATACTCGTGACGCGACATAGGCTCTTGGTGATGGACATTGGTATTACGATGAAGAGGAGGAAAATGTCTGCTCGAGGAAGACCGAGAATCAGGTGGGGAGCCTTAACTAAGGATAAAGCCCAAGAGTTGAAGGGGCAGTTGTCGGCTATAGGAGCTTGGAGGAGCAATTGTGACGCGAGCACTATGTGGTCAGCGATAGCAGACTGTATTAGGGAGGTTGCGAGAGAGGTGTTAGGGGGTCTCGGCGGGCATCTCTGGCAGGCACAAAAGAGACTGGTGGTGGAATGAAGTGGTTCACACTACAACAAAAAAGGTCTTTAGCGGCAATTATTTAAAGGCAATAACTTAATTGCTGCTAAATTGTTTAGTGAAGGCAAAACATTAGCAGCTAATAAACATTTGTCAGCAATAAATATATTTTTTAAGGTGATTCAAGAGAATTAGTCTGCTAAGCTTTTATTTTTACCTTTTCTTTTCCCTCTAATTTTTTTTCCCCTCTAAATCTTCTCCCGCCTAAATATTATATCACTTCTCTGATTTGCCCAAAAAAAGGAAAACCTACGCCTCTAAGAATTAGGTCTCATTCTTAAAAAAGCTTTTACAATTTTCATGGTGTAAGAAAACCTCCGCCTCTAGCAACCAAAATTTTCGCCAATTGAAAGGTATGATTTCTATCTATTTTTCTATACTTTTATATTTTTCTCTTAATTTCTCTTTATACACCTCTATCTCTATCTCTATCTCTATCTCTATCTTTTAGGATATTGTCAGATTGATTCACGTTCTTGAAGTGAAGGATGAAACTTTTTCTATTGATAATTATAACTTTAATTTGGTTTGCACTTTTTGCTTACTGAGATATTTATTTTGTGTTATATCTCTAGATTCTATGGTGCTACTTCTCCCTCCCAATTATTTTATACATATTAACTTCTCAAAAATTCAAATATCAAATTAAACATCAAGTTGAACACTTTTTTATCATTCTGATGTGTCAATAGTGAAATTTAATGGTGAAAAACATCTGAAATTTCATTCCATGGAATTTATGTGGCAATTAAAGATTCTTTAAAAAACAGTATTGGGTAGTTAGGTTTTCCACAATTTGATAGTGTTATTTAGTTTTTATGAATTCATTTTGTATAATGCGGCTTATTAGGTGTTTAATTGGTGTTGATTCATTGAGCAAAATTGCATTATAATGAATTTTAGTTATAGTTTGCAAGCGGTCGTCTTAGGTGCTTCTTAATGATTATGCATCTGTGAAGTCGTTTCTGAGCCAGCTGAATATGCACATTAAGAGTACAAAAAAAAAACTAGAAACTGGTGTTCTAATACCAAATAATAGTTTAATTTGCATTTCTTACTGTTTTTAATTTATTCCCAGTCCTTAATTTTATTGTTGAAATGACTTCTTTGAGCTATATAATCATGTTAATATCTCATCTATAACTACATTTTTTCTAGAACTACCATTTAGGTTATTTTCTCTTTTGTACTAAATTATTTTTAGCTATTATTGAAAGAAAAAAAAAATCCTTGAATAGTCGTGGACAAGCCTAGAAGTAAGAAATGGATGTATTATGATAGAGTCAGTAAAGAATATTTGGATGGAGTAGAGAATTTTCTAAACTACGCCTTTCGTGAAAGAGAAACAATTTCATGTCCTTGTTCACAATGTGTGCTATACTATCAAATAAATCGGGCTACTGCATATGATCATCTTGTGGTTAATGGTGTTATGCCATCACATGATACTTTATTTTGTCATGGGGAGTCTCTGAATGAATCAAATAGTATTCATGTAAATAATTACAGACAATTAACTATAAGGGGTGATGATATGATAGGAATGATACATGATGCTTCTGGAGGCTTTACCCAGTCTATGGTTAGTGATATTAGTGAAAGGGGTGAGATGGAGCCAAACTCAGAAGAAAATAATACTAATCCATTTATAAATCAATCTCATCCAGAGGTGGATAAGTTTGAACAACTCTTGAAGGATTCAAATGAAGAACTATATCCTGGATGCAAGAAGTTTAATAAACTGTCATTTTTGCTGCATCTCTACAATATGAAACGGTCATTCATATGGACAAATGAATCTTTTAATGCTTTGCTTGGACTATTAAAAGATGCACTGCCTGAGGGTGAAAAGTTGCCTCCTTCTTTCTATGAGACTAAAAAGATACTTGAAGTGTTGGGCTTAAAAATCATGCTTTTTAATAAATGCTTAATTTGTGGGGCTTCTAGATGGAAATTTTTTTATAGAAACATTCCAGCCAAAGTCCTAAGGTATTTTCCTTTAAAACCAATGTTACAAAGATTATTTATGTCTTCAGAAACTTCTAAGCTTATGCGGTGGCATCATGAAGAACACAACAAAGATGGAGTTTTACGACATCCTGTATATTCTGAAGCTTGGAAAAGTTTCGATAATAAATATCCAGAATTCACTAGAAATCCCCGTAATATTCGTTTAGGATTAACTTTTAATGGATTTAATCCATTTGGTACAATGCGAACTGTTCATAGTACATGGCCAATAATTATAATGTCATATAATCTCCCACCTTGGATGTGCATGAAAAAAGAGTTTTTTATTTTGTCATTACTTATTCCTGGACCAAAAGGGCCTGGCAATAACATTGATGTCTTTCTGGAACCTTTAATAGAAGAGTTAAATGAATTATGGGATGTCGGGGTAGAAACATATGATGCCTTTGCTAAGGAGACATTTAAAATGCGAGCAACTCTCATGTGGACTATAAATGATTTTCCAACATATGGTAATCTCTCTGGATGGTGCACTTATAGTAAATTTACATGCCCTTCTTTTAACATAAACACTGAATCTAGAAGACTCAAACATGGGGGAAAATTTTGTTATATGGGCCATCGATTTTTCTTGAAGCCTGGGCACAAATATCGAAATGATGCAAAGTCGTTTGATGAGACTAAAGAATCAAGACCTGCACCTTATAATCCAGTATCTGGATCACAAGTTCTAAATCAAGTTAGAGATATAAAGTTTACTCTCGGTCAATCAAGTGAAGATTTAAGCGGGGTGATGAAAAACACATGGAAAAAAAGAAGTATTTTTTTTCAATCTTCCTTATTGGGAGTATAACTTGGTGCGTCATAATCTTGATGTGATACACATAGAAAAGAATGTGTGTGATAACTTAATTTATACATTGTTGGGTCTTGGTAAAAAGTCAAAAGATAACGTAGAAGCTCGATTGGACTTGAAGGAGATGAAAATAAGACCAAGCATATGGCCTCAAACTCGAGCTAGTGGGAGGACAAACCTTCCTGCTACTTTTTTCACAATGTCTCCAACAAAAAAAGAGTTATTTTATGAAGTACTGCAAAACGCCAAGTTTCCACATGGCCATGCGACTAATATCTCACGTTGCATTCGCAAACGAAAAATATCGGGGCTAAAAACTCATGATTTTCATGTTATAATGCAAGAACTTCTTCTTCTTGCATTGCGAAGGTCAACAGATAAAAGAGTCAGTCTGTTTTAGTTGAACTACGCACATTTTTCGGGTTCTTTGTAGCAAAGTGCTTAAATAGAAGAGTTAGAGTTATTTGAAGAAAAAATTGCAGTAACATTGTCTAATATGGAAAAACTCTTCCTCATGTCATTCTTTACTGTTATAGTCCGTAACTAGTCTGGAATATTTTCATAGCTTCATCAACATTTCCACCTAAACAATATGCATGAATTAGTGCTCCATATGTAACAACATTAGGCAAATAACCATCATCAATCATCATCTTCATAACTCTATGGGCAGTTGCAAAATGCTCCTTCTGGCTGAAATATGATATCAAAGTGTTGTAGGTGTAGCAATCAGGTTTCCCATGCTTGCACATTCCATCAAGCAAAGTATTCAGAGAAATCACATTTGGCACTACCCTGCCCTTTTTCATCTGGTCAAAAAGCTCATATGACCTCTTAATCTCGCCTGCTTTGCAGAAACCATCTATCAAGCAATAGGTAACAGTATTAGGTTCATATCTACTCTCCAGCCTCATCTTTTCCATCAACTTAAACCCTTCTTCTTGCCACCCTACCTTACAAAGCCCATCAATCAATGTATTGTAGAGAACAAGGTCTGGCTTAACAAGAATGCCATCACTTTCATTGCCTCCCATCTTCTCAAACACCTGCATTGCCTCATCGACCTTGTAACTTTTGCATAAATGATTGATGAGAATCTCGAATGTCACAACATCTGGTTTACATGTATATATTCCTTTGCCTCGCTATTTGTCCAGAATTGGTGTACATGTATATATTCATTTGCCTCTCTATTTGTCCAGAATTGGTGTGCATGTATATGCCTGTAAGAGTTATTGTATTTTAGATAGGACTATCATCTAAATGATAGAAATAACAAATGAGTAAAAGGAGATTCATTTTTCATATTACTTATTTTGTTATTTCAGGTTAAACAGTATGATGTGAAAGATTTCAGTACGAGGAAGATTTGCAGAATTGTTTGAGGGCTTCTACTCTTTTGTTATTATGAATATTATATATTATTAGCTATCATAATATTGGTTATTTTGTTTGAACAATGTAATTTTATCTTACATGTCGTTGATACATTAGTAAGAATTAATACTTTCTTTTGTTTTTCTAGATTGAATGAAATATATTATATTTTTATGAGTTAAGTAGCGTATTTTATTAGCATTTTTGTAGTTTAAAGATAGTTTGGTTTTTTATTTGCCGCTAAAAGGGTATTTTTAATCGAGAACTAATTTGATTTAGCATTTGTTATAGTTGCAGCTACACAATTGCCATTATAGCCTATGACTTTTAGTGACAATTTAATTTAATTTGATGTGACTTTTGGCGGCAATATAGTTTGATTTACTGGCCAAAATATTAGACATTAAAGTTCAAATTAAGCCTATTATGGAATAGATTTTGCAGCCACTAAATTGACACTAAAATATTTGACATTAAAGCATTCTACTTTTAGCTGCAATATAATTAGATATATCGGCCAAAAAGATTGACCATTGAAGCACAATATAAGCCTATTATGAAATGGATTTAGTATCCATTTAATTGCCGCTAAACTTTAGCCGTTAAAGCCTGGGACTTTTAGTGGCAATAGAACCTAGCATTACCGGCACTTCATCGAATGGCCACTAAAGGCTTTAGCGACGCCAGCAACCACGGCTAAAAAAGAATAGCCGGTAAATCATTTAGCGGCAATAGGTTTTCTTATTACCGCTAAAGACCTTTTTTGTTGTAGTGTCAAGGTAAAGTGGAAGCGAAGAAGGAGGCATATCGGACCTTAGTGGGGAGCATAGGTGAGGAGGAGAGGCGAGTGTGCATGGAGAGGTATAAGGTAGCTAGGAAGGAGGCGAAACTGGCGGTCACGGAGGCTAAGACTGCTACTTATGGTCGTATGTATGACGAACTAGAGGAAAAAGGCGGGGAGAAGAAATTATTTAGGCTGGCCAAGCTGAGAGAGAGGAAATCTCGAGATTTAGACCAAGTGAGATGCATCAAGGACGATGACGGTAGAGTATTGGTGGAAGATCCCCAGATAAAGAAGAGATGATGGACCTACTTTCAAAAACTTCTTAATGAAGTAGGGGATCGGGGTATTGTGCTAGGTAAATTGAGGCATTCCAAGAGTCACAGTGATTGTGGGTGTTGCAGGCACATCAAGGTTGAGGACGTCGTAGGAGCTATGAGTAAGATGTGTAGGGGCAGAGCGACCGGGCCTGACGAGATTCCAGTAGAATTTTGGAAGTGTGTGGGGAAAGCGGGTTTGGAGTGGCTGACTAGGTTGTTGAATGTTATTTTTCACTCGAAGAGGATGCCGGATGAGTGGGGGTGGAGTACGGTGGTCCCATTGTATAAGAACAAGGGTGATATCCAGAGTTGTAACAACTATAGGGGTATCAAATTACTGAGTCATACTATGAAAGTGTGGGAGAGGGTGGTTGAAGCGAGGTTGAGGATGATAGTGTCTGCTTCCGACAACCAGTTTGGGTTCATGCTGGGTTGTTCTACTACTGAAGCTATACACCATGTTAGGAGGTTGGTGGAACAGTACATGCATAGGAAGAAAGACCTGCACATAGTGTTTGTTGTCTTGGAGAAAGCGTATAACAAAGTTCCTAGAGAAGTTCTCTAGAGAAGCTTGGAGGCAAAAGGCATGTCGGTCCCCTACATTATGGCGATTAAGGACATGTATGATGGGGCAAAGACTTGGGTTAGGATAGTAGAAGGCGACTCTGAGTATTTTCTGGTTGTCATAGGGTTACACCAAGGTTCTACGCTTAGTCTGTTCTTATTCGCCTTGGTGATGGATGCGTTAACACACAACATTCAAGGGGATGTGCCATGGTTCATGTTGTTCGCCGATGACATAGTTTTGATTGATGAGTCGCGAGTCGGTGTTAACGAGAGGCTGGAGGTTTGGAGATAGGCTCTGGAATCTAAGCGTTTTAAGTCTAGCAAGACAAATACGAAATACCTGGAGTGTAAGTTTAGCGCTGAGCAGGGGAAAATGGGCGTGGATGTGAGGCTTGAATCATAGGTCATCCCGAGTAGATGCAGCTTCAAGTACCTTGGGTCGGTTATCCAGGGGGAGGGGAGATTAACGAGGATGTCACACACCGCATTGGGGTAGGATGGATAAAGTGGAGGTTAGCATCTGGAGTATTGTGCGACAAGAGAGTGCCACTGTGTTGAAAGATCCAGTTTTCTTTAAGAAATTTTAACTGTGTTTCTTCTTCCTGTTTATGCTACTTGCAATTTAAGCATGTTGTAGCTTAGGGAAGCATGTCTAATTGACTTATTTGCATTACTTGCTTAAATTGCCTTATTTGGATTATGCGCAACATGCTAGGTTAGAATTACCTGTTACCTTAATATGAAATTGTCATTGTTGAATATTTCTCCTGTTGCCGCTGTGTATTTATATTGGGACTACGGATGTGGGATTCCGGTAGATCCCCCTTGATTGTTTATTTGGGATTACGGATGTGGGATTCTGGTACATCCCCCTTGTCTATTTATTTGGGACTACGGATGTGGAATTTCGGTAGATCCCCCTGCACAATTATTTGGAACTACGGGACTGCACCCGGTAGATTCCCCTAGTATTGGGTATTTACATTTGGGACTACGGATCGAGATTTCCGGTAGATCCCTACGCATTATGAGATGGACTACGGGACTGCACCCGGGAGATCCACTGGATATTTATATTTGGGGACTACAGGACGGTATCCTGAGAGATCCCCGGTTGTTATCTCGGTGTCGAGCTGTACTCCTTTCTGTGATTATTTCTCTCTGTTATAGTTGTTGTTGTTCTTCTATTCTATGTTAATTCTTACTGTTGTACTTAATTATACTGTATTCATTTTTACACTGTTAAACCTTATATTTTATTTACCCTCAGTGAGGCCTTGACCTTCCTCGTCACTACCCAACTGAGGTTAGGCTTGGCACTTACTGAGTACAGTTGTGGTGTACTCATGCCCTTTCTGCGCATGTTTTTCATGTGCAAATCCAGGTACATTTACTCAGACCTACCATGCTTGAGGCGAGGCGATCCTTCGGAGACTTCGAGGTATATCTGCCGTGTCCGCAAACCGGGGAGTCTCTCTCCATTCTATCTTGTAGTGATAGCCCTTCTATCTTTACTATTGATGTAGATATTCCGGAGTTAGAGCATTTTACTATATTTCATAGCTTGTGATTCATGGAGTTCCGGAATTTGTGAGTGTTAAGTTAAGATTTTTTTTACTGTTATATGTCAGGCGACATCTTAAACACTATTTCATTTTCGTTATTTCGGTTTATATTATTTTCTTTTCCCCATTTGTTAGGCTTACCTAGTCGTAGAGACTAGTTGTTGTCACGATAGTTCACGGAGGGCGAACTGGAGTCGTGACATTTCTTCAATTCGAAAATCAAAAATTACAACGGGTATTTTTATATTCAATTTGAATTGCCCGAATGCTCATCTCACTATATCAAGTAAAGTAGCATTAAATGAATTAATTTCTTCTTTTTTTTTTTACTGAAAAAAAAAATCAAGGTTGTTGATATTTCAGGTTAGGGATAGACCACGTACATCAATATACATAAATGATTTAAAGACCTACAAGTTGATGTGGAAAAAAAAAATACAATCTTAACGTTTACATTTTCAGTATAACCAATTAATTCAGCAATGACTATACTGGCCATAGATATGCGAGCCAGAAATAGTGATAAGATTCAAAAGAAACAAAATATAAAATGTTACGTTTAGGATCTTTGTTTATGGAAAGTAAAATATTACATAAGTGATTGGATTTAGGGTGTTCGCGGTTCGTTTAAGGTCGGTTTTTCTTAAGAAAAATCAAATTAAATATGTTGATTTTTCAAATACTGGACTAAAGCAAACCAATTAAGTCAACTTTTATCGATTTAGTTCATATTGATTTTTGTCTCTTTTTTAATTTTCTCAGTTATTTATGAGTTTTTTCTTAAAAATATGAGACATACACTACCAAACACATATTTTGGGAACAACATTTTTTGTAACACCATACAAGGATGGATAAGATTAGGAATGCAGATATTCGAGAGAAGGTGGGTGTGGCCTCCATGGAGGACAAGATGCGGGAAGTAAGACTCAGATGGTTTGGGCACATTCAGAGGAGGAGCACTGATGCACCGGTGAGGAGGTGTGAGCGACTGGCTGTAGTGGGCACGCGGAGAGGTAGAGGGAGACCTAAGAAGTATTGGGGAGAGGTGATCAGACAGGACATGACACGACTTAGGATTACGGAGGACATGGACCTTGATAGGGAATTATGGAGGTCGAGCATTAAGGTTGTAGGTTAGGGGAGAGAGTGAATATTTCTACAGCACAACTGAGAGAGACTATCTAGTTAGGAGTTAGACTAGGAATGTCAGTGGTCGTCTATTGATGCAGGGCTTTACCTTCTAGTTGTACTATACCAGCCATCTAATTCGTAGTTCGTATTTCGTATCCTGTATTTCATATTTCGTATCCCCTATATATTGTTGTTATTTTATTACGCATTTTTATGGTACTAATATATTATCTCCTATTTTTTTTTTTTGAGCCGAGGGTCTCCTGGAAACAGCCTCTCTACCCTTCGGGGTAGGGGTAAGGTCTGCGTACATATTACCCTCCCCAGACCCCACTTGTGGGATTATACTGGGTCGTTGTTGTTGTTGTTGTTGTATTAAACAATTGCTCCTTGAGAAATCTATCATTTACCAAGGTATATTGGTGAATTGAATTAAATAGTGATGAATAATTTAAGGACTCAATTAAAAATAATTATTTTTTAACATGAAATAGATTCTTATACTTAGCAAAAGAAAACTTCCATGCAAACTAGATTGTAAAGGCAAAGAACTAGATACAACAACAACAACAACAACAACAACAACCTAGTATATAATCTCACTCTGGGGAGGGTAGTGTGTACGCAGACCTTACCCCTACCTTGGGGTATAGAGGCTATTTCCAATAGACCCTCGACATCCTTCCCTCCAAGAACTCTCCACCTTGCTCTTGGGGTGACTCGAACTCAGTGGCGAAGCCAGAAATTTTATTTAGGGTGTTCAAACTCGAAATCTCCAATAAAGGGTGTTCAATATATGTTATATACCACTAAAATTTAATATTTTACCTATATATACCGTGTAAATTTTTTATGAAGGGTGGTCGACCACCCTTGGAGCTACGTAGTTTCGCCCATGCTTGAACTCACAACCTCTTGGTTGGAAGTGGAGGGTGCTTACCATTAGAGCAACCCAATGTGTGTTTATAGGTTAATCGTTTGCACTTTTAATCTAGTCCTTTGTTGTATGTGTGTGTATGTGTAATAATAAATTTTAAATAGTCGAATGATCTAATACACTTGAATGTAGGAGCTAAGGTGCTCAACAATCATCTAAACTTTTAAACCTTAACTAAATTTGAAAATGATATCCTAGCGTTGCTAACGTGCCCCTCATTCTTTTTCATAAGCTAAGTATTTGAAAATTCTATTTGACGAAGAGACTCGAACCCATATTTAATGTCTGGTTTGATACTAATTTTGAGTGTGTGACCATTGACCATCTCAACTTAAATTGTAAAATGTTAAAGGTGATGTACGTACATGCACCTACTTAATAATCTCTTAAACATACAACTAGAACTCTAGCTTTGCTCGTGTGTATTAATCCAATAATACACAATAATTAGGTTAAAAAAACTGTAGAATTTATTAGCTTCACCTAATAAATAAATGCGCGCACTCAAAATTTATAAGCCAATATTTCAATGAAACTTTATAAGGCAATTAAATGCGCGTCCCCAAAATTTATAAGCCAATGGACACAAAATTTATTAGTTTCAACTAATAATCTCTCCTTCCTTGAATAACTTTTCATTGGTAACTTAAAAGAGGAGTTTACTGAATACAGTACGAAAGGATCACAAAAGTATAAGTCAATAAGGTGATGGACACAACATTGGTGTGATGCCTTTTGGGAAAGATCGTGCAACTTTTCCCAAAGCAAACAATATCACACCATGTTATAAGTATTTTTATTATGTAGCCGAACACCAATGACACATTGGCTTGATTAGTTTTTTCTTGTTGTGCTGAGGAATTAATTTATTTTCCAGAAGGAAGTTCCAACATTCCAAACAAAGAAACTCTAATAAGTTGAAGGTGCACTGTTGTAAGGATCACCAAATGCTGCAACATTGCCTGGCCTTGAGAATACAATCTACAAGAACAGAAGAATCCTTTGAGTTGTTTTACTTCTCAAAAATTGGAAAAATAAAAGTGTATCCTCTCTATTTACTAAGTTTTTATATGAAGTAGTTCACATAATTCAACATAGTAGCAAAGCAGAGCTCCTAAGTTCGAGTTCAATAGCTATGCTTCACAAGAAAAAAGAGTCTTCTCGTGAAGAGTGTGAAGAGTCATGTTGAAAATACAATTACGTTAATAAAATCATACCATCTCTAATAACGGAAGATTTTAGGTGAGGTAGTTAATATGATTCAACATTAATTAATTGGTTTTAAGTGTCTTCAAAGATTTATCGCCATACCTGATAATCTCCTATTGTGCGTGTTTTGAATCCAGCAGCACAGTAGTCAAAGTAGTACTCCCATGTCCTGATGAACTTGTCATCGAATCCCAAAGCACGAATTTAGCTAGTGACAAAGTTATTAATGGCCAACTATCAGCATTTAGAACTGATCAAGCAGCAAACTAAATGATTCATGAAAAAAGACAGTTTTAACTCAGCATAGAAAAGTTGCTACCTCTGATTTTCCAAAGAAGTTTTTCCGCCAACATCTCAGCGTCTGATAATAGTGAATTCCTATCTCTTCCAGGTGCACTACACTGCATTTATATCATTTATCAAATGCTTTCAGAAAGAAATGCTTTTGAAAGATTGACAAGGACGCTAGTGCAACAACAACAACAAACCCAGTGAAATCCCACAAGTTCGGTCTTGGGGAGAGTAGTGTGTACGCAAACCTTGCCCCTACCTATAGAAAGACAAAGAGACTGTTTCTGGTAGGCCCTCGGCTCAAGAAAGATAAAAGCAAGAAGCAAGAAGCAAATCATCGGAAAACCGAAGCGATAATACAAGACTAACACTAAGTGGTGCAATCAGAAACCGGAGTGAAAGAAACAAGTAATAACATAGATAAGGATGCCAGTGAAAAATCACAAAATGAACTCTTCCTTACCATAATTTGGACGCAGCAGCCATGGCTGATGTTACTCGACTTAGTGCAGGCAAACATCCTCCTGGGAATATATACTCTTTTATGAAGCCTATGCTATGTTGCGGAAGCCAAATGTATATAGTGTGAATAAGTCATAACTACTATACCAAAAATTATGACAGCCACCAAATAATAATTAAGACAATAAAGCAACAATAAAGGGAACACCAGAATTTACGAGGTTCGGCTAATTTTGCCTTCTCCTCGGATACAACCAATATTTTATTCCACTCCAAAAATACAAGTGAAATAATACTAAAGAGAGAAGATACAAATGCCTTAAACAAATGAGAAGACAAATGAGAGGTGTGTTTCAATCCTAAACATTAGGCCTTCTTTTATAGGGGGAAAATCCCCCCAAACTTAACTCCCAACCGATGTGGGACTTTGGCATTTTGCCAAACTTCAACAAATCTCCACCTTGGCAAAATTCCACATTTTCAATTCTCTCTCAATAACAAATTTTGGTTGTGTCTTCATCTTCAATCTTCAGTGTTCAACAATGTTGATCAAATCCAAACAATGTTGAAACTTGATCGCAGTCACCACCTTAGTTAGCACATCAGCAGGATTTTCCGTAGTATGAATTTTCTTCACTGTGACTCCTCCTTCTTCTATGATTTCTCGTACGAAATGATACCGAACATCAATATGCTTCGTCCTTGCATGATAAACTTGGTTCTTCGCTAATTGAATAGCACTTTGACTATCACAAAAAATTGTGATACCTTTTTGTTCAACACCAAGCTCCTTTAGCAATCCTTGAAGCCAAATTGCCTCTTTCACAGCCTCTGTAATAGCCATGTACTCTGCCTCTGTTGTAGACAAAGCAACTGTTGACTGCAAAGTAGACTTCCAACTAACTGGTGCCTTTGCAAAAGTAAACACATAACCAGTAGTTGATCTTCGTTTATCCATATCACCCGCAAAATCCGAGTCATAATATCCAACTACAGACTGATTGTCTTCCTGCTCAAAAACTAACCCGACATCTACAGTATTATGAATATACCATAGAATCCACTTCACAGCTTGCCAATGCTCCTTCCCTGGATTGTGCATATATCTGCTAATAACTCCAACAGCTTGTGAAATGTCAGGCCTTGTGCAAACTATTGCATATATCAAGCTACCAACAACATTTGCGTATGGTACCTTTGACATATACTCTCGTTCAGCTTCATCCATTGGCGACATAATAGTACTTAGCTTAAAATGGGAAGCAAGTGGAGTACTAACTGGCTTAGTCTTGTCATCTATGCCCAAACGTTGAAGTACTCTCTTCAAATATTCCTTTTGAGATAAACAGAGTTTCTTTGAACGTCTATCTCTAATTATCTCCATGCCAAGAATTTTCTTTGCCTCATCCAAATCCTTCATCTCGAACTCCTTCTTCAGTTAAATCTTCAACTTATCAATTTCTTCCGAATTCTTGGAAGCTATCAACATATCATCAACATATAGGAGAAGATATACAAAGGAACCATCTTTAAGCTTGTGCAAATACACACAATGATCATATTTGCTTCTCTTGTACCCTTGCCGCAACATAAACTCGTCAAATCGCTTGTACCATTGTCTAGAATATTGTTTCAATCCGTACAGCGATTTTTCAAGTTTGCACACCATATTTTCTTTTCCAGCAACTTTGAATCCTTCTGGCTGAGTCATGTAGATTTCCTCTTCCAAGTTTCCATGTAAAAACGCAGCTTTTACATCCATCTGAACTAGTTCCAAATCCAGTTGTGCTACCAAAGCCAACATAATTCTAATGGAGGAATGTTTTACAACTGGAGAAAATACTTCATTGTAATCAATTCCCTCCTTTTGAGCATATCCTTTGGCCACCAATCTTGCTTTGTAGCGAACATCTACTTGGTTAGGAAATCCTTCCTTCTTTGCAAATACCCATTTGCACCCAATTGCTTTCTTCCCTTCGGGAGATTGGCCAATCTCCATGTATGATTCTGATGAGGGGACTGTATTTCATCATTCATGGCAATCCTCCACTTATCTTCTTCTGAACTTTGGACAACAACTTTATAAGTGGTAAGAACATCATCAGCTACAATTGAGGTTGCACAAGCAACCGTCTCTATGAGACGAACAGGTTTCGTTATTGTTCTTTTTGGCCTGCTGGTTGTTATTGATTCAAGTTGTTGTTGAGGTTCCTGAGTTGGAATCTCCTCTACTGGCTCTCCTTCCAGAGGGTAATCTTCATTTGTTTCCTCCTCTGCTTCTTGTGTAGGAAAAATAAATTTTCCCTCAAACTCCACCTGCTTAGAAGCGCCTTTATTTTGTTTGGTATCTTCTGTTACCTTATTTACCATAGCAGATTCATCAAAGGTAACATCCCTGCTGAATATTACTTTCTTTGTCATAGGACACCATAAGCGATATCCTTTGACTCCAGAAGTAATTCCCATAAAAATAGCCTTCTTTGCCCTTGGATCCAATTTTGACTCTATGACATGATAATATGCAGTTGAGCCAAACACGTGCAAAGAGTTATAATCTACAGTAGGTTTTCCATACCATTTTTCAAATGGTGTCTTGCCATCAATAGCAGCAGATGGTAGACGATTAATGAGGTGGCATGCATATGTAATTGCCTCAGCCCAAAATTCTTTGCTCAAGCCAGCATTGGACAACATACACCGTACCTTCTCCAGCAAGGTCCGGTTCATACGTTCTGCCACTCCATTCTGTTGTGGTGTATGTCTAACAGTGAAGTGTCAGACGATGCCATCATTTTCACAGACCTTATTGAAATGATCATTTTTGTATTCACCTCCATTGTCTGTGCGAATACACTTGATCCTCCTGCCTGTTTGATTCTCCACCATCGTCTTCCATTTGAGAAAAATTCCCAGCACTTCATCTTTGTTTTTCATTGTATACACCCACACTCTTCGAGAAAAATCATCAACAAAGGTTACAAAATAGTGCTTCCCACCCAATGAAGGTGTTTTGGAAGGACCCCAAACATCAGAGTGTACATAATCCAAAATGCCTTTAGTATTATGGATCGATGTACCCAATTTAACCCTTGTCTGTTTCCCTTTAACACAATGCTCACAAAACTCCAAGTTGCAAGCCTTTACTCCTTTTAACAATCCTTGATCTGATAGAGTTTTCAAGGATTTTCCTCCAGCATGTCCCAAGCGCATGTGTCATAGCTTGGTTGCTTCTGCTTCTTTGTCATCCCTGGATGTCACTATCGTTGTCCCAATAACTGTACTGCCACGATAGCAGTACATATTATTATTCTTCCGATTAGCCTTCATTACCACTAGTGCACCAGAGCATACTCTCATCACTCCATTTTCTGCAATGATTTTGAACCTTTTTGATTCTAGGGCTCCCACAGAGATGAGATTCTTCTTCAAATCCGGTACATATCGAATATCTTGTCAATGTTCTAATCATTCCATCATGGTTCCTTAATCGTATTGAACCAATGCCATATGAGGTAAGAGGGTTGTTATCCGCTGTGTGGATGACTCCATATTCTCCTTCTTGAAATTCCACAAACCAGTCCTTGTTGGGACACATATGATGGCTACAAGCCGAGTCCATCAACCATATGTCTGATGATGTTAATGACTCTATTGTAACTAATGAGAAGTCTGAATCATCACAATCAGCTACATTTGAATCCATAATGGCCTTTCCATTATTATATTTAGCTTTATTCTTCAACTTCGGACAGTCTTTCTTCCAGTGCCCTTTTTTCTCGACAAAAGGCACATTCATCTTTGCTGGGTCTGGATCTTGACTTGGATCTTCCCTTCTTTGTCCTCGTTTGATTTTGAGGATGACCCCTCACAAATAGTGCTTCTCCTTCTCCGCCCTTCTGTTTTTCTCGCTTTCTTTGTTCATTGTTGTACAAAGCCGAACAAACTTCTCTGAGAGAAACTTCGTCATTTCCATGGAGTAGAGTAGTTTCAAGGTGCTCGTACTCATCAGGAAGTGACGCCAACAACATCAAGGCCAAGTCACCATCATCATAAGTTGTATCCATATTTTGCAAATCTGTGACCAACTTATTGAAACTGGTGATATGTTCATTCATCGTGGTACCAGGAACATAGGTGAAGTGAAACAGTCTCTTCTTCATGTACAATTTATTTTGACTGTTTTTCTTCAAAAATTTATCCTCCAGTGCTTTCCATAATTTACTTGCAGAAGTTTCCTTTGTATATGACTATTTCTGCTCTCTAGCAAGGTATGATCGAATGGTACCGCAAGCAACACGATTGATAATTCTCCAATCTTCTTCTCCAATAGCATCTGGTCTCTTTTCTTCAATAGCAAGATCTAGCCCTTGTTGAAAAAGGACATCTAGAACCTCGCCTTGCCACATCCCAAAATGTCTGGACCCGTCAAATATTTCTACCACAAATTTCGCATTTGACACAATTCTTGTCATAAGCGAAGATGCCAATGATGACGTATTGTTGACACTTGATGTAGATTCTTCTTGTTTATTGTCTCCCATCTTTGACACAAATATTATTTAATAGCTGACGACACAAATCAAGATTATTTCCTTTCTGGTGTGGAAGATCAGACTAAACTGCAACCACAGAGCATACTAAGGCAGAATCTTGACACAGTTACCAAGATAAATCTTTTCTGATGTGGAAGATCAGACTATGCTGCAACCACAGAGCATACTAAGACAATACCTTGGCTCTGATACCAATTGTTGCGGAAGCCAAATGTATATAGTGTGAATAAGTCACAACTACTATACCAAAAATTATGACAGCCACCAAATAATAAATAAGACAATAAAGCAACAATAAAGGGAACACCAGAATTTACGAGGTTCGGCTTGCCTACTCCTCGGACACAACCAATATTTTATTCCACTCCAAAAATACAAGTGAAATAATACTAAAGAGAGAAGATACAAATGCCTTAAATAGATGAGAAGGCAAATGAGAGGTGTGTTTCAATCCTAAACATTAGGCCTTCTTTTATAGGGGGAAAATCCCCCCCAAACTTAACTCCCAACCGATGTGGGACTTTGGCATTTTGCCAAACTTCAACATGCTATACCTGTATTCGTCATACCTCTCATCTGGCATCGAAACGAACTAAGGAAAGCCAACGATTTTGAAAAGCATCATAAAGAAACAAGAGCGACAGAAGATTGAAGGAAATTTAAGGGAAAAAGTGAACAAAGTGGACTGTGTTAAGGGATCAATACCTGCAGAACTAGAAGCCCGTCTTCTGCCAATGAAGACTCACAACAAGTAAAGAATTAATCCATAAACTCATGACCAACATGTTCTATCATCCCACTGAAAATGAAATTAGTTCAACTGTAACACTGACTCGACATATAGTGAGTAATACAATATGTTAAGATATAGAGGATAAAAGCTCACATTGATATAATCCTATGATATTTGTCCTTATTTGGCATTTGACGATAGTCACATAGGAGAAATGTAATTTGATCCTGTGAAAAAATTTCATTGAATTGAATATTAATAGATAACCGTAGATTTAAAGTTGCTCGGATTTGGGAATGTAACATATAAAGACAAATGTGGGAATACAACATATAAAAAAGCATTTTATTCTTCAAATCTTCAACATATAAAGACAAATTTTGATCTTCAACATTGTAAGTACAATTTATACCTGAAGGCCTGCTTGCTCAACTATTAACTGTGCATATTCCAGTTGCTTCTCGGAGAGAGTTATACCAGTATATTTACACCCTGTTTGCTTGACAACTTCCACGGCAAAACTTCCCCAACCAAATCCTATCTCTAAAATGTGATGTTCCTTGCTAATTTTTGCCTAAATAGAATAGAAGCAAAATCAAATTATGATTGAAATCTATGTTGAAACAAGAGAGCTTTTTACATAGTTGATCACTTACCTTTTTAATGAGAACGGAAATCTTTCTCAGCTGTGCATCTTTTAGGCCTTCATCCTTTCTCTAGAAAAATTATGAAAGAAAATGTAGCTCAACATACGAAGACAAAAAAAAAAGTGGCAAGGATTTAAAAATTTGAGAGCTAACCTTGAATATTGCACATGAATATGTCATTGTCTCATCCAGAAAGAGTGAAAAGAGTTCATTACTCTGAACAAAACATCAATAAAACAATGCTTATTAGACAAGAAAATTGTAGGAAAATGGAAGTGATAAATCTACTGTAACTGGCAAAAAATACTCGCAGGATTGAGTACTTCAATTTCACTGCTGATCTTTGATATCCCCTACATACTTTGGGTGATATAATACACACAAGTTATTTACCAGGTCATAATGATGGGAGATATTCCGTCGAGCTTGAGTTAGGGTGTTTTGATTCAAAATATGTCGAATGAAGTATTTTGCAGATGACAGTGCTGCTGTAAAAAACAATGGTGTCCACCAGCCTCTAGAGCCATGAAAAGTGATGAAAAACTTTAACATATGAACAGAAGTTTATGTTTCTTTATTTCAACTTGAGGATAAACTATTACCTTTTCTTACTAGACCTTGTAACAGACGCTTTCAAATCTGTGTTGGCAATAAGTATCTGTAAAAGAATTCAGGAAGCTAAGTACCAACCAAATGCTATTTACAAAGAATCTATTTATTTCCTCACCATGATAAGATTAAGAAGACCTTCATTCTTGTCAACAAAACAGAAATCTCCATGAATAAAAGCATCAGCAAGGCCTACGTCAGCTTCAGTTGCAATCTATATCACAGAATTTGTCAAGATTTGGATTTAGTTTTTTCCGTATGGATTTATCACTTGATAACATGAAGGAGACAAAAGAGAATTTGAATTTACCTTCCAGTAAAACTGTGGACTATGAATTCTAAGAGAAACTTTCAGAGAGCATTTCCTCTCTGTTCCTTGGAAGGTGAATACTGTACCTCCTTCTTCAAACAAGCTGTATATCGCAAAATATAAAGTAACTATCTAGATATCTTTAACATTTAGAAGAAACAACTACTACTACTAAGACTCATTCTTAAACAAAGATGGGGTCGGCGATATGACTCCTCACTTGTTGCTTAACTCATATCTCATCACGCCAAAATAAAATAAGAGTTACATTGAAATTAATGTAAATATATATAAATAATAGTAACAATAATAAGAAAAGTAATTTTTTAAAGCATATTCCTAACTAGTAAGTATCACCTACATGGATATTTTTCCTCCATTGTGCCTGCCTTTAGTTAAGTTGCATGATTCCAAAGATTTATAAGTCATTCGAGACAACATTTTTACATGTAATTTTAGGTCTACCGTACTCCTTTTTAACACTTTCATTCACCATATATAGTTTCACACCTACAGACCGGTGCATCTGTAGCGCGATGCAAGACATAACTATTTTGGGCAATTTTGACCCTTTTCGGGATAAGAAATAGGATAGATAGAAATAAACAAGTTGTTAGATATGTATCTGCCACTATTTTGGGATTAAAGCAATACAAGGTGAAACTATCATCACTCACATTATGCATCCCGTTTTAATGAAACTTCTGAAAAATCTTGTAACAATGAGGCGTGCTCCTGTTTCAGGCCAGGTTGGTACTATGTGCTTGGGGTTGTCCAGAATACTACAATTCCTTCTAAGCATGCCATGTGCAGCAGCCACACCAACCTGATGAGGAGTAAACGTAGATAATCATCTACATGACATTAAAGGGACAACAAAAGCTGGAAAACACTTCAAATTGTTTTCATAGTAAGGTGATACTTCAAGTCAAAATCTGTTGAGCAAAAGTAGTACTACCTTTAGTCCATCCTCATGGAAGCCATATCCTGGAAGTATTGCAATAAATATACATCAATAAGCAATGAAACAATGATAAAGTCTTGCACTAGAGGGAAGCTAAGACTAAAGTTGGAACAACTCAAACTACAAGCAGTAGCAGTAGCTTTCCTTTAACATTACGCAAATAAAAGAAGTAACCACGACACGAGGTTGTTGAGCTCACTCACAGGAATCAAGTTGAAATGGAAAGAAAAAAAGTGAATGAAGTTCTCTTTGCAAAGACAGTTTGGCGGCTTGTTTAGTCCCCTTAGTCTCGATGGCTCAGGGCTATTTTATCTAACTAGAAACGGAGTCGGATCTTATTCGTGAAGACTCAAAATTATTTCTTAAAACAGATTCAAACTTATAAAATCCAATTTCCATGGACTATCTGAGAGAACTATAAAAGATCCGGAGACAGAAACTATATTGTTTCCTATGGTGGGTACTACAAGTGATTTAAAAAGCAATAGTGAGTGGTGGAATTCTTCAGGATTACAGGTTACAAAGGAACATCTATCTTGAAAAAACTGTCCATGCTCTGCATAATAGGAGATTCATACCTTGATATCCTCCACAAAACCATATTCCTCTCTTCCCTTGGATTTGATCTAGCTCACGTGAAGCTTTTGATGTAGCAATTGAGGGGACTGGGTGGCCTGTTGTCCACTTAAGCAATGTATGCTCTGGTGTGTGAGGAGGATCGACGGTTACGAGATAAGGCAGCTTTGAGTCACCAAGATTCTGTAAGTTTAGACAGCTCATAAAATAAGAGGTCAGTTATTAAAGAGAAGACTCTCCACTGAAGAACATTATATTCTAATTTCTCTACAAGGTCATAAATCCTTGTATTCCATAACACACCTGGATTACATTGAGCCAATATGTCATGCATCCTCTATTATTCGTAGTTCCAAGAAAGTTCAAACCACTCCATGCAGATTGGTCGCGAGGCAGGAATATTTTGTCATGATGAAGGAAAATATCGCTGTCATAGAGGAAGAAAAAATGATTTTACATTTAGACATCATATATCTTGAATATGGTTCAATCAAGATGACATAAGTTAAAACGAATTTCTCAAACCAGGCAGCATCAGCAAGAGAAATAAGTTAAAACGAATTTCTCAATAAGATGAACCTCTTAAATTCGAACATGCATTTTAACTGAACTTCACTAAAGCACAAAATAGGGCTCATCTGGTAACAGAAAATACAAATGCTGGCATGACTATGCATTTATTACCTTTTTTAGAGGAAGATAAACCACATTACTGATGTCAATTTATGGATGAATTTTTCGAAAAAAATATAACGTAAATTTAAAGAGAAAACAAGTCCAAGGTGTTCAAATAAAGGAGTTGAAAGTACCTATAGACATACTGGAATGCACCCAGTATTCTTGTTTCATCATATGTTGCCTCTTTCCCTAACATTCTCAGAGTGTACGGAGCATGTGTTGCCATTATGCATCCATCATATACTTCTTTGGCGCCATCATTGCAATCTATGGTACAACCTGCAACGCTTCTTCCTTTCACAGTTAGAATCACGAGTAGTTCGTAACATAATACAGCTCACTGAAGCTTTTTCCCTAGATAAGCAACAAATTAACTCTATCTAGATCTTTTTCTCTTGAAAAAATATCATAAATTAAAATGAGTATAAACTAAGTAACACATGTTCTTGTACAAATCAACAAGCTAGAAACCAACTCCTAATTCCTTGGCACGACCTGATAAGATCATTGTTCAGTGATTTGTATTTATTTGAAACCGATATGGTGTTTATTTCAATTTAGTTTGTAAAAATCAAAATCTTAAAAGTTCATGATTTGTACTACCAGTCCTTAGGAAAAGTATTAAAGTTCAGCTATTTTATCATATATTTGTCTAAAAAAATCTCATAAAATAGGATAGTTGTTAATTGGTTTAACTAGCGAGTTGGGTTAGGTGTCATCACGACTAGTTGGATTTTGGGTCGTGACAAGGAATTAGGGCTTGGGTTAAAAGATGGTTGGATGTTATCCGGTTGGGCATGGTTAGTTATAAATAATCAGGGTTAAAAGAAATGTAGGGTCAAGTAAAGAAGAACCAGTAATATAAAGAAATGTGGCAATAGTGGGGTCGAAAAATTGATTTTTATTATTTAAAAACCAGAAAATGGAACTGTCAGTAGACAATGGCATAAATAGGCCAAAAGTATAACGTTAGTGACATGAATAGGGCGACCTTTTAACGGATGGCATAGATAGGCCATTTATGTTAGTTGAGTGGCATTTTTAGGCCTTTTCCATTAAATAAATTGCCATTAGGTAATAACCTATCCGTTTTCCAACAGATATACGCCCATCTACTATTATGATAAAATAATCAGCACAACAAACTCTTGCAACAAGCCAAAAATAAAACCAAACTAGACCTTCTTCATCTGTCAATACAGAATTTACTTCACAACCAGTTCTTATTTGGCAGCCTCTCTTCTCCAGCCCCTCCTTAACCTGCATTCAATGTCCCCCATCATATTACTCTCAAGGATGACACATGCTTAACATATCATGCAAGAAAGTGAAATTTGGTAATTGCCCGAAATTTTCCTCAGGGAAATAGTAAGAACTTTGCGGTATCTAAGAATAAAAATTCACCTTGTTTACAGATATGTGTGATCCCCATCTTACAGTGAGCAACTGAGAGAGACCAAAGAGCTTTAAAAAAAGAAACAAAATCACCCTTAGGCACAAATATAATAAAATGATATATGTAAGCATTCAAATTCAGTCTCTCGCATTTAACAATTGGGTATAATCTACACACAAAGTATCTAATTGAACAGTTGATGAGTGGAAGAACCTGAAGAAGATGATGGTCGCGAAAGAATGAAAGAATGGAATAAGCAGAAAAGCCCATTACTCCTTCTAGGGGACAGGACCAGATTGAAGAACATATTGGAATCTGTGAAACATATGAGTAAATTGCTTATAGCAAGGACAATTTGTTGAGTGAACAAAAAGCATAATACACCTGTCAAAATCAATAACTACGACAATCAGCAGTGTCACCACTCACCAGATAAGCCTTCAGAAATAATTCCGAACAGCCATTTGACTTAATAAATTGCCCTATTGTTTCATTGCGATCAATGTCAGGATTGTTGTCAAGTGCTTCAAGGTAACTGCAATGCGATCAGAAATGTATTCGTGATGAAATAAACTTCATTGAAGATAGCTCTTTCCTTGACACATATATAAAGAAAGCATACAAAACAGAACGATCTAGTCCATTTTAATCCAATGCATCAACAAAGAAGACTCTGTGCTCTAAATTTCTAATTGTAACAAGTCATATTTAAAGACAAATAAGTTATTGGTACCTTATGACATCCTGTTTGAACTTGATAATTTCTCTAATAATTTGCCAAAAATATGGATTCAAGACATTCCTCTTCTGTGCAAACAAACTAGAGATTCCATTTCGGGTACCCCATTCGCAACCACGGCCTTGGTCTAAGCTCACCGAAAATGACATATCAGTTATCTCCATATCAACTCCAAGGAACTCAAAAAATTCCATCATGTTTGGATAAGTTACCTGTCAAACACATCATTTCAGCATTAACATGTTGAATTCATGCGTCCGCCCTTTAGTGCGGGGCGGATGTAGAGTAGCGGCCACGAGTTTATTCGAACTCATAACTTTCCACGCGGAGGAGCATAGATTTATGTATAAAAGTTCATTAAATTTCAACAAATTGTAGGTCTGAACCCATAAATTTAAAGATATAATAGTTCAATGCTAAAATCCCTAAAACTGAATCCATACAGTTCAAATTCTGAATCCGCATCTGCTTCGATGGCCTAACTTTCCCCTCTCGGAGTGAAATTTGACTAAAGCAAGTTTCACACCGAAAAAGTTCATTTGCAATGTATATTTATCTGCTTTCAACCTTTACCGAGGTGTTTATAGTGGTTATTTGCTGACTAGCCAACTAGTTTTGCAATCCCACTTCTTTTTTCCTGTTTCTTACAATAAAATTAACAGTTTTTTTAATCCAACTTAGATAACCCCTTAAAATTAACATAATTTGTCAATTCGTCTGAAGTGTGTCTTATAATAGGTTATTATATTCTGATGTGTCTGTTCTTCACACTAATGTGAGAGAGACGAAGAAGAAAACACAACACAACTGAGCTAAAAAAAATTGGGACTATATTTCAGAGCTGGAGAAGAGAGAGCTTTAGGGATTCTTTTTCTTTTTTGGGGTTGAAACAATGGTGGAGACAATTTAAAGGAAAGATTCGGGATTTGACTCTCATTTCACAAGTCTCTTCGTTTACTAACAGCTTGTTTGGATGGTTGTTTTATATGGTTTCATAACGTCGTATCGTATTGTATTGTACTGTACTGTATAGTTTGATGAATATAATGTTTGGATGGATTGTGTCGTTTTGCCGTCGTTTCATGTTATCATGCACCAGTAATATGATGAATAAACTTGCAATATTATAAAGAAAAATTATGATACGGTATATAAAAATGTAGGGTAAATGATAAAATAAAATTATTTAATAATAATGAAGGGTGAGATTAAGAGAAAAGGACAAGGTAACTGTTGAAGTTTGGAAAAATGCCAAAGTCCCACATCGGTTGGGAGTTAAGTTTGGGGGGGGGGGGTTTCCCCCTATAAAAGAAGGTCTAATGTTTAGGATTTAAAAACACCTCTCATTTGTCTTCTCATCTGTTTAAGGCATTTGTATCTTCTCTCTTTAGTATTATTTCACTTGTATTTTTGGAGTGGAATAAAATATTTGGTTGTGTCCGAGGAGTAGGCAAAATTAGCCGAACCTCGTAAATTCTGGTGTTCCCTTTATTGTTGCTTTATTGTCTTATTTATTATTTGGTGGCTGTCATAATTTTTGGTATAGTAGTTGTGACTTATTCACACTCTATACATTTGGCTTCCGCAACAATTGGTATCAGAGCCAAGGTACTGTCTAAGTATGCTCTGTGGTTGCAGCATAGTCTGATCTTCCACATCAGAAAAGATTTATCTTGGTAACTGAGTCAAGGTTCTGTCTGAGTATGCTCTGTGGTTGCAGCTTAGTCTGATCTTCTACATCAGAAAGGAAATAATCTTGATTTGTGTCGTCAGCTATTAAATAATATTTGTGTCAAATATGGGAGACAATAAACAAGAAGAATCTACATCAAGTGTCAACAACACGTCATCATTGGCATCTTCGCTTATGACAAGAATTGTGTCAAATGCGAAATTTGCGGTAGAGATATTTGACGGGTCCGGACATTTTGGGATGTGGCAAGGCGAGGTTCTAGATGTCCTTTTTCAACAAGGGCTAGATCTGGCCATTGAAGAAAAGAAACCAGATGTTATTGGAGAAGAAGATTGGAGAATTATCAACCGTGTTGCTTGCGGTAACATTCGATCCTACCTTGATAGAGAGCAGAAATATCCATACACAAAGGAAACTTCTGCAAGTAAATTATGGAAAGCACTGGAGGATAAATTTTTGAAGAAAAACAGTCAAAATAAATTGTACATGAAGAAGAGACTGTTTCACTTCACCTATGTTCCTGGTACCACGATGAATGAACATATCACCAGTTTCAATAAGTTGGTCACAGATTTGCAAAATATGGATACAACTTATGATGATGGTGACTTGTCCTTGATGTTATTGGCGTCACTTCCTGATGAGTACGGGCACCTTGAAACTACTCTACTCCATGGAAATGACGAAGTTTCTCTCAGAGAAGTTTGTTCAGCTTTGTACAGCTATGAACAAAGAAAGCGAGAAAAACAGAAGGGCGGAGAAGGAGAAGCACTATTTGTGAGGGGTCATCCTCAAAATCAAACGAGGACAAAGAAGGGAAGATCCAAGTCAAGATCCAGACCCAGCAAAGATGAATGTGCCTTTTGTCGAGAAAAAGGGCACTGGAAGAAAGACTGTCCGAAGTTGAAGAATAAGGCCAAATATAATAATGGAAAGGCCATTATGGATTCAAATGTAGCTGATTGTGATGATTCAGACTTCTCATTAGTTACAACAGAGTCATCAACATCATCAGACATATGGTTGATGGACTCGGCTTGTAGCTATCATATGTGTCCCAACAGGGACTGGTTCGTGGATTTTCAAGAAGGAGAATATGGAATTATTCACATAGCGGATAACAGCCTCTTACCTCATATGGTATTGGTTCAATACGATTAAGGAACCACGATGGAATGATCAGAACATTAACAGATGTTCGATATGTACCAGATTTGAAGAAGAATCTAATCTCTGTGGGAGCCCTTGAATCAAAAGGGTTCAAAATCATTGCAAAAAATGGAGTGATGAGAGTATGCTCCGGTGCACTAGTGGTAATGAAGGCTAATCGGAAGAATAATAATATGTACCGCTATCGTGGCAGTACAGTTATTGGGACAGCGACAGTGACATCCAGTGACGACAAAGAGGCAGAAGCAACCAAGCTATGGCACATGCGCTTGGGACATGCTGGAGGAAAATCCTTAAAAACTCTATCAGATCAAGGATTGTTAAAAGGAGTCAAGGCTTGCAACTTGGAGTTTTGTGAGCATTGTGTTAAAGGGAAACAGACAATGGTTAAATTTGGTATAGCGATCCATAATACTAAAGACATTTTGGATTATGTACACTCTGATGTTTGGGGTCCTTCCAAAACACCTTCATTGGGTGGGAAGCACTATTTTGTAACTTTTGTTGATGATTTTTCCCGAAGAGTATGGGTGTATACAATGAAGAGCAAAGATGAAGTGTTGAGAATTTTTCTCAAATGGAAGACGATGGTGGAGAATCAAACAGGCAAGAGGATCAAGTGTATTCGCACAGACAATGGAGGTGAATACAAAAATGATCATTTCAATAAGGTCTGTGAATATGATGGCATCGTCCGACACTTCACTGTTAGACATACACCACAACAGAATGGAGTGGCAGAACGAATGAACCGGACCTTGCTGGAGAAGGTACGATGTATGTTGTCCAATGCCGGCTTGGGCAAAGAATTTTGGGCTGAGGCAGTTACATATGCATGCCACCTCATTAATCGCTTACCATCTGCTTCTATTGATGGCACGACACCATTTGAAAAATGGTATGGAAAGTCTGCTGTAGATTATGACTCTTTGCACGTGTTTGGCTCAACTGCATATTATCATGTGACAGAGTCAAAATTGGATCCAAGGGCAAAGAAGGCTATTTTTATGGGAATTACTTCTGGAGTCAAAGGATATCGCTTATGGTATCCTATGAAAAAGAAAGTAATATTCAGCAGGGATGTTACCTTTGATGAATCTGCTATGGTAAAAAAGGTAACAGAAGATACCAAACAAAATGAAGGTGCTTCTAAGCAGGTGGAGTTTGAGGGAAAATTTATTTTTCCTACACAAGAAGCAGAGGAGGAAACAAATGAAGATTACCCTCTAGAAGGAGAGCCAGTAGAGGAGATTCCAACTCAGGAACCTCAACAACAACTTGAATCAATAGCAACCAGCAGGCCAAAAAGAACAATAACGAAACTTGTTCGTCTCATAGAGACGGTTGCTTATGCAACCTCAATTGTAGCTGATAATGTTCCTACTACTTATAAAGACGTTGTCCAAAGTTCAGAAGAAGATAAGTGGAGGATTGCCATGAATGATGAAATACAGTCCCTTCATCAGAATCATACATGGAGATTGGCCAATCTCCCGAAGGGAAAGAAAGCAATTGGGTGCAAATGGGTATTTGCAAAGAAGGAAGGATTTCCTAACCAAGTAGATGTTCGCTACAAAGCAAGATTGGTGGCCAAAGGATATGCTCAAAAGGAGGGAATTGATTACAATGAAGTGTTTTCTCCAGTTGTAAAACATTCCTCCATTAGAATTATGTTGGCTTTGGTAGCACAATTGGATTTGGAACTAGTTCAGATGGATGTAAAAACTGCGTTTTTACATGGAAACTTGGAGGAGGAAATCTACATGACTCAGCCAGAAGGATTCAAAGTTGCTGGAAAAGAAAATATGGTGTGCAAACTTGAAAAATCATTGTACGGATTGAAACAATCTTCTTGACAATGGTACAAGCGATTTGACGAGTTTATGTTGCGGCAAGGGTACAAGAGAAGCAAATACGATCATTGTGTGTATTTGCACAAGCTTAAAGATGGTTCCTTTGTATATCTTCTCCTATATGTTGATGATATGTTGATAGCTTCCAAGAATTTGGAAGAAATTGATAAGTTGAAGATTCAACTGAAGAAGGAGTTCGAGATGAAGGATCTGGGTGAGGCAAAGAAAATTCTTGGCATGGAGATAATTAGAGATAGACGTTCAAAGAAACTCTGTTTATCTCAGAAAGAATATTTGAAGAGAGTACTACAACGTTTTGGCATAGATGACAAGACTAAGCCAGTTAGTACTCCACTTGCTCCCCATTTTAAGCTAAGTACTACTATGTCGCCAATGGATGAAGCTGAACGAGAGTATATGTCAAAGGTACCATACGCAAATGTTGTTGGTAGCTTGATGTATGCAATGGTTGCACAAGGCCTGGCATTTCACAAGCTGTTGGAGTTATTAGCAGATATATGCACAATCCAGGGAAGGAGCATTGGCAAGCTGTGAAGTGGATTCTACGGTATATTCATAATACTGTAGATATTGGGTTAGTTTTTGAGCAGGAATACAATCAGTCTGTAGTTGGATATTGTGACTCAGATTTTGCGGGTGATCTGGACAAACGAAGATCAAATACTGGTTATGTGTTTACTTTTGCAAAAGCACGAGTTAGTTGGAAGTCTACTTTGCAGTCAACAGTTGCTTTGTCTACAACAGAGACAGAGTACATGGCTATTACAGAGGCTGTGAAGGAGGCAATTTGGCTTCAAGGATTGCTAAAGGAGCTTGGTGTTGAACAAAAAGGTATCACAATTTTTTGTGATAGTCAAAGTGCTATTCAATTAGCGAAGAACCAAGTTTATCATGCAAGGACGAAGCATATTGATGTTCGGTATCATTTCGTACGAGAAATCATAGAAGAAGGAGGAGTCACAGTGAAGAAAATTCATACTACGGAGAATCCTGCTGATATGCTAACTAAGGTGGTGACTGCGATCAAGTTTCAACATTGTTTGGATTTGATCAACATTGTTGAACACTGAAGATTGAAGATGAAGACACAACCAAAATTTGTTATTGAGAGAGAATTGAAAATGTGGAATTTTGCCAAGGTGGAGATTTGTTGAAGTTTGGCAAAATGCCAAAGTCCCACATCGGTTGGGAGTTAAGTTTGGGGGGGATTTTCCCCCTATAAAAGAAGGCCTAATGTTTAGGATTTAAAAACACCTCTCATTTGCCTTCTCATCTGTTTAAGGCATTTGTATCTTCTCTCTTTAGTATTATTTCACTTGTATTTTTGGAGTGGAATAAAATATTTGGTTGTGTCCGAGGAGTAGGCAAAATTAGCCGAACCTCGTAAATTCTGGTGTTCCCTTTATTGTTGCTTTATTGTCTTATTTATTATTTGGTGGCTGTCATAATTTTTGGTATAGTAGTTGTGACTTATTCACACTCTATACATTTGGCTTCCGCAACAGTAACGACGCGATCACACATAATCGATCGTTACATAAAGTGGCACATTTTATCGTTACGTAACGACGGATTTAACGATACGATACGATAAAATTTAAGTAACAATCAAAACAAACATTGTATTTAAAGTAACAATACGATACAATACAATAACTAACAACCATCCAAACAAGTTGTAAAGGAAAGATTTTTCCATGGATAAAAGAGGGGGAGCTTTGTTTTATTGGAAGGAGTTACTTTGAAGAAGTCAATAATTCTTTTTAGGTAAACGGGTACACCAATTTTTTTTTAGTGAAACATACTACATTTAGCTAAACAATAAAAAAACACTTGTAATAACATAATAAGATAACAATAGAAATTTTAATGATAAAGTAAACATAAAACCAAATGAAAAAAAGAGCCGAGAGGAATTGTAGTATGTAGAGAGCTTTGTTGAAGAAATTTTTATAGAGCTTGACTTTTAAATTATAAAATTTATTTAAAAAATAACTTTAAATTTAAAAACTACTTTTAAAATTAGTTGTTTGTTTTTACGCGGTTTGAACTCCTAAACAAGAGCTCACTTTGGGTTGCCTTACTCTGCTTTATTAAAGGTATTCAAAAATATATACTCGTATATAATTTTTTGTGTTCGCTTGACCGCCTTGACATAGTGTAGGTACACCTGTTTGGTCAAACTTACAAAATCTACGTATTTTAAAATATGTAATTTTGGTAATTTGGTTTTTGCCTAATAAATTTAAAAACTACTTGGCCAAACGTTTTAAAAAGTACTTACCCGATTGAAGACCATAAAACCAAGGTCAAGATCAACGTCGTCGTCGTCGACAGTGACAGTCTTGGCGTGGCCGCCGAGATAATCCTCCTTCCCATAAACCACAACTTTCACACCAGATTTTGCCAATTCATATGCAGAAACCAGTCCACTTATCCCTGCCCCAACCACTGCCACTTTCATGTTTAAAACTTAGGCTTCAAAGTTACAAACTGCATGCAATAACATATCACTCATTAGATGAGCATAGCTGTGGAGTTGTTGGTGTTTAAGACGGGAGTTATAATGGTGGTAAACGCACCTCAAGGATATTGCTGGAGTTTTAAGAGTTGAGGTATTCTAAAAATGCAGTAAGAAAGGAAATGAAGTGACGGAGTACAAGAAACTCCTTTAATATCTTTTCGCCAAATGCATTGCTTTGCCCAGAAGATTTGCTACTTCGTTTTGCTCTCTGAAGATCAATGGAATATCAGGACCTCCTAATCAGTTGACTATTTATAACATGCACAAGATACTTCCGTTTGGATATATTGAGTTAAAACGGCCAGTGTCCGTTTTAGACTAAGGCCGTTTTAGACTAACTCCTTATCAGGTGAAAATAGCAAGGGCTAGCTAGTTTTCGGACTAGTAATCGAAAAATAACCAGCATTTGTAAAGTTATTTAAAAATATCCACTATTTTAGCTGAAACTTGAAAAATTTCAGCATAGTATGCTGAATTATGGAACTCCTGCGTATAAACTTCCAGCAAAAATCACTAAAGACCTAAACCCAACAAAAATCCCAAATTGCAGCCGTTCTTCTCTCTCGCTCAAATCCCCAATTTCAACCGCTGGTCACTCAAATCCCAAACTTCAGCCACCAGATTCCGATCTCCACTACTTACACAACCCTGTTTTACTACTGATTTTGTGCTTCTGTTGTTCTGATCTTGGCCTATAAGTAGTAGTAGCTAAAAAGAATTCTTGTTTAACACCACGTAAACTTCAGAAAGGTAACCCATTTTGCTTTTCTTTTCTTTCTTTATGACCGAGGTTCTGCGATAAGATTTCTTTGTTTGTTTGAATACTGATTGTTGTTATGTGAGTATATATTGGGTTGAAGGGCAAAGATTGAGGAGGTCTTCAAGGGTTGAAGTTTTCACTGTCGGGTTGCATTTAAAAAGTTGTATGGAGACTTGGTTGAAGGGCTAACGATATGTCGTGTGTTCAATTTATTGTGTACTTTTATTTGTTCTGATTTTTCTTATAAATAGTTGTATTGGTTGAACATTTTAGTCCCGTTAGAAACTTTAGATTGAGCTTTTTCTTTCTCAAGTAGTTCACGACTATAGCAATGACCTTTTTAACAGTATTTTGGTAGGCAACAAAATACTTGGTAAATATTATTAGAACTTGGTTCTCCTGTTGCTTGACCTATAGCTGCAGCTAGTTGCCATCGTTGTAGTCATGAATTTATATGCATTATTACCGTACTATCCAATGTTCAGTATAATAGGAGTCTAAGAATGGTCGATGACTTGTGCACGCAACATGTATTGGATGTCTTTCATCTTGATTGAATTTGCATATATCGTTTGATGTTGAATTTTCTTTTTATAGGCATATATCAGTTGATGATCTTGCTCTTAACTTCCCCTGTTAAGAAAGATAAATGGAACTTAAAGGGATGTGCTCAACTTGTGGCTACTGTAACTGTATCTTTTTTCTTTTCTTTTCTCTGTTATGGTGTTGTAGTTACACAAGAAAAAGGATTATAAAAGAAAGGAACTTGATAATCAGTGTGATGGCTCATTTAATTGTTTAGTTTTCATCTACAATATAATGTGGTTCGTGAACTAGAATTGTGCTCAGTTCTCTTGTGTGCATTAGTTGAACAAGGATAATTTATGTTAGACACTTCTGTTATCCTTTTCTTTTAAATCTAATATTTATATACCTTCTAAGGTCATGGAATCAAATAAACAATGGATGGAGCTTGTTGATAATTGACTTGATTAATACTACTACTGTCACGACCCAAAATCTAACCATGGTCGTGATGGCACCTATCGTGTTACAAGGCAAGCCTACTTCCCAAAATATTACTACTAAACCGATTATACGAAATTAATAAAACATTTCAACATTTAAATTTTTTCATAAACTAAATCAACTCTAAATATAATATAGAAAAATACGGAAACGAGTCCCAAACATCAGCGTGTCACTAAGTCATGAGCGTCTAAAACTATAAACTAAGATATATAAACTATCTAACTGTCCAAAAGAAGAAATAACAAGAGGAGTAACAAGGTCCTGCAGATGCTGGTAGCTACCTTGTAATCTCCACAGATAGTCGGCCTGAAATCAACGATCGCCACGCTCTAACTCACCTAGATCTGCACATAAAGTGCAGGGTGTAGTATGAGTATAACCACCTCAGTAGTAACAGAAATAACTAAGGAACTGAGCAGTAGTGACGAGTTAAGTAAAATAGTCCAATTATTTATTTTCACAATTTAAAAATTAATAGAAATAAATAGGTAAATTCCATAACTCAATAAATGCCACAAAGAATTTAAAAGATAAATGCAGCAATAGCAAAAATAAATGCAACCTCACAGCATTGTCACTCCATCACTCATCACTCACACTCAACACTCAATACACTCAAAAAACTAAACACTCTGCGCTTACCAAGGGGTATGTACAGACTCCGAAGGGGCTCCCAAAACCCAAGCGCTAAGCACGGACAACTCACGTGCTACCATATCAATACCTGGTTCCGCACGGTCAACTTACGTGCTACGCGGACAACTCAAGTGCTATGGTATTAATATCCTCACAAACAGGCCCTCGGCCCTACTCAATCATGTACCTCACTAGCCTCACCATCATCAACAAATAAGGGAACACAGTCCACATCAAGTATCACATCATATTAGCAAATAATAGAGACTGAGGTAAATATGTACAATAATTTCTATGACTGAGTACAAATAATATGAGCATGAATAAAGCCTAAGCATGATCTCTAACATGAAGGCAAACAAGTTCAACAACAAGTAAACACATAACCACAGATAATAGTTATTAGGCCTCGTAGCCTCACGGGACGGACCAAGTCTCAATCCCTCGAGGTATACACCCACACGCTCGTCACCTAGCATGGGTATCACCTCCAAACAATCACATGATATCAAATTCTATGGGTTTATACACTCAAAGCTAGAGTTAAAACTGTTAATTACCCAAACCACATAAACTCCTACTCCGGGATGCCCTCGTCTCTGGACTCGGTATCCAAAAGCTCCAAATCTAACCATAATCAGACTAATACCATCACCATGTGCTAAAGAATAGAATTCCACAATAAAAACTACAAAATATGCCAAAGATCCGAAATCGGCCAAAATCCGGCCCCCGGGCCCACATCTTGGAATCAGTCAAAAATGGCAGAATCATAAATCTCGTTCTATCCCGAGTCTAACCATATAAAATTTATCAAAATCGGATTCCGTTTGGTCCCTCAAATCCTCACATAAAACTCTCCAAAACTCAAACCCTAACTCCTTCAATTTCACTTTGAAATCATCAATTAAATCCCAAAAGCAACGATGGATTCATGAAATATAACCAAAACCGAGTAAAGAACACTTACCCCAATCCCTATGGTAAAAATCGCTCAAATCTGAGCTTCGCAACTCAAAATATGACCGAATGAACAAACCCTAGTTTTATATATTTTTCTGCCAGCTATTTTGTCTCGTTTCTCGTGCCAAACGATCCTAAAACTCATATTTTATGACTTTAATGGATTCCTTTTGAAATTCTAGTCAAGTTAAGCTTTTGAATCACTCAATTTGACCTTATAATGAATGAGATTTCTAGGTTTTAATATTTGCAAATAGTGCAGATTTTAAAATACGTCACCAGTGGCAATTTCGTAATTAAACTGAAAAAATTTGGCAATCTAATTCTTAGTAAAATGACCATAAAATCCTTATACGATGTCCAAATTTAATAATTCTTTTTGCTATGGGTCCGTAATTAAGATACAGATCTAATTCTTCAATTAAAAAAGAAATCATAGCTCATTTATTCAATATGATATCATTTATACTTGCAGAAACGACATCGAAACATAAGAAAAACGAGCGCAACACAACCCAAACATATCCAAAATTCACCCGAGGACCTCGGGACCTCAACCAATAATTCCGACAAGTTATGTATCACTGCCAGAACTTAGTCGAACCTCCGGAACACCCAAAACAACATCAAAATACCAAATCAACCTCGGATTCAAGCCTAAAAACTTCTAAACTTCTAACTTTCGCCAATTTAAGCCTAATTCTACCATGGATCTCCAAATTACATCCCTAACACACTTCTAAGTCTAAAACCACCCAACGAAGCTAATCGAATCATAAAAATCCAAATCCGAATTTGTTTACTTATAAGTCAACTTCCGATTGACTTTTCTAATTTAGCTTTCTAACTAAGAGACTAAGTGATCATTTCACTCCAAAATTACTCCGAACCCAAACCTACCAACTCGATACAACTCAACACAGATGAACAACACATAAAGAAATAGAAATGGGGGAAACGGGGCTATAACTCTCAGAATGAACGACCGGGTCGTTACATCCTCCCCCTCTTAAACAAACGTTCGTCCTCGAACGAGTCTAAAATATACCTGAAATCACATGATATAACACATAATTCAAACAGTTACAACGATGATTTCTAATCATAGTAGTTGCCCAAAACAACCAAATGCTGGTAATAAACCTCTTATTAGACAGAGCCTGAACAAGCTATATCAAGTCATAAATCAAACACCCATTAATCCTTGCTACATCTCAAGTAAACCCTTCTCGTCACATTCGATCAATCCAAACACAATCTCGCAGTCAAATCATACTCTCCACATAGCCATCAAATCACAAATCCCACTAATAGGGAAACTACTGGACATATAAGTCCACAAGCACGCAGCCGCACATTCAACTCCTCAGTGCTCAAGCTACAGTCAAAACCCGACATCAAGTCCTCCAGACTGGCCCAACATCAACACACATAAATCACATCTTGCACCTCATCTAGGGAATCACAATCCATCGAGGCACAATGGATACTGAGTGCTCATGTGCGCATATGAATGCGTGAAAGGAATTCAAAGAGTTACACTTCAAGCTGAATCAATACTGCACGATAAGAATTCAAGAAGGTAAAATTTTCCGAAAAGTTCTGCAGCCTCTCGAAGATAAGTACAAACGTCTCTGTACCGATCCGCAAGACTCTACAAACTCTTTCATGACTCGTGAGACCTGTGTAACCTAGGCTCTGATACCAACTTGTCACGACCCAAAATCTAACCATGGTCGTGATGGCGCCTATCGTGTTACAAGGCAAGCCTACTTCCCAAAATATTACTACTAAACCGATTATACGAAATTAATAAAACATTTCAACATTTAATTTTTTTCATAAACTAAATCAACTCTAAATATAATATAGAAAAATACGGAAACGAGTCCCAAACATCAGCGTGTCACTAAGTCATGAGCGTCTAAAACTATAAACTAAGATATATAAACTATCTAACTGTCCAAAAGAAGAAATAACAAGAGGAGTAACAAGGTCCTGCAGATGCTGGTAGCTACCTTGTAATCTCCACAGATAGTCGGCCTGAAATCAACGATCGCCACGCTCTAACTCACCTAGATCTGCACATAAAGTGCAGGGTGTAGTATGAGTATAACCACCTCAGTAGTAACAGAAATAACTAAGGAACTGAGCAGTAGTGACGAGCTAAGTAAAATAGTCCAATTATTTATTTTCACAATTTAAAAATTAATAGAAATAAATAGGTAAATTCCATAACTCAATAAATGCCACAAAGAATTTAACAGATAAATGCAGCAATAGCAAAAGTAAATGCAACCTCACAGCATTGTCACTCCATCACTCATCACTCACACTCAACACTCAATACACTCAAAAAACTCAACACTCTGCGCTTACCAGGGGGTTTGTATAGACTCCGAAGGGGCTCCCAAAACCCAAGCGCTAAGCACGGACAACTCACGTGCTACCATATCAATACCTGGTTCCGTACGGTCAACTTACGTGCTACGCGGACAACTCAAACGCTATGGTATTAATATCCTCACAAACAGGCCCTTGGCCCTACTCAATCACGTACCTCACTAGCCTCACCATCATCAACAAATAAGGGAACATAGTCCACATCAAGTATCACATCATATTAGCAAATAATAGAGACTGAGGTAAACATGTACAATAATTTCTATGACTGAGTACAAATAATATGAGCATGAATAAAGCCTAAGCATGATCTCTAACATGAAGGCAAACAAGTTCAACAACAAGTAAACACATAACCACAGATAATATTTATTAGGCCTCGTAGCCTCACGGGACGGACCAAGTCTCAATACCTCGAGGTATACACCCACACGCTCGTCACCTAGCATGGGTATCACCTCCAAACAATCACATGATATCAAATACTATGGGTTTATACACTCAAAGCTAGAGTTAAAACTGTTACTTACCCAAACCGCATAAACTCCTACTCCGGGATGCCCTCGTCTCTGGACTCGGTTTCCAAAAGCTCCAAATCTAACCATAATCAGACTAATACCATCACCATGTGCTAAAGAATCGAATTCCACAATAAAAACTACAAAATATGCCAAAGATCCGAAATCGGCCAAAATCCGGCCCCCGAGCCCACATCTTGGAATCAGTCAAAAATGGCAGAATCATAAATCTCGTTCTATCCCGAGTCTAACCATATAAAATTTATCAAAATCGGACTCCGTTTGGTCCCTCAAATCCTCACATAAAACTCTCCAAAACTCAAACCCTAACTCCTTCAATTTCACTTTGAAATCATCAATTAAATCCCAAAAGCAACGATGGATTCATGAAATATAACCAAAACCGAGTAAAGAACACTTACCCCAATCCCTATGGTAAAAATCGCTCAAATCTGAGCTTCGCAACTCAAAATATGACCGAATGAACAAACCCTAGTTTTATATATTTTTCTGCCAGCTATTTTGTCTCGTTTCTCGTGCCAAACGATCCTAAAACTCATATTTTATGACTTTAATGGATTCCTTTTGAAATTCTAGTCAAGTTAAGCTTTTGAATCACTCAATTTGACCTTATAATGAATGAGATTTCTAGGTTTTAATATTTGCAAATAGTGCAGATTTTAAAATACGTCACCAGTGGCAATTTCGTAATTAAACTGAAAAAATGGCAATCTAATTCTTAGTAAAATGACCATAAAATCCTTATACGATGTCCAAATTTGATAATTCTTTTTGCTATGGGTCCGTAATTAAGATACGGATCTAATTCTTCAATTAAAAAAGAAATCGGAGCTCATTTATTCAATGTGATATCATTTATACTTGCAGAAACGGCATCGAAACATAAGAAAAACGAGCGCAACACAACCCAAACATATCCAAAACTCACCCGAGGCCCTCGGGACCTCAACCAATAATTCCGACAAGTTATGTATCACTGCCAGAACTTAGTCGAACCTCCGAAACACCCAAAACAACACCAAAATACCAAATCAACATCGAATTCAAGCCTAAGAACTTCTAAACTTCTAACTTTCGCCAATTTAAGCCTAATTCTACCATGGATCTCCAAATTACATCCCTAACACACTTCTAATTCTAAAACCACCCAACGAAGCTAATCAAATCATAAAAATCCAAATCCGAATTTGTTTACTTATAAGTCAACTTCTGATTGACTTTTCTAACTTAGCTTTCTAACTAAGAGACTAAGTGATCATTTCACTCCAAAACTACTCCGAACCCAAAACTACCAACTCTATACAACTCAACACAGATGAACAACACATAAAAAAATAGAAATGGGGGAAACGAGGCTATAACTCTCAGAATGAACGACCGGGTCGTTACATCCTTCCCCTCTTAAACAAACGTTCGTCCTCGAACGAGTCTAAAATATACCTGAAATCACATGATATAACACATAATTCAAACACTTACAACGATGATTTCTAATCATAGCAGATGCCCAAAACAACCAAATGCTGGTAATAAACCTCTTATTAGACAGAGCCTGAACAAGCTATATCAAGTCATAAATCAAACACCCATTAATCCTTGCTACATCTCAAGTAAACCCTTCTCGTCACATTCGATTAATCCAAACACAATCTCGCAGTCAAATCATACTCTCCACATAGCCATCAAATCACAAATCCCACTAATAGGGAAACTACCGGTCATATAAGTCCACAAGCACGCAGCCGCACATTCAACTCCTCAGTGCTTAAGCTACAGTCAAAACCTGACATCAAGTCCTCCAGACTGGCCCAACATCAACACACATAAATCACATCTCGCACCTCATATAGGGAATCACAATCCATCGAGGCACAATGGATTGTGAGCGCTCATGTGCGCATATGAATGCGTGAAAGGAATTCAAAGAGTTACACTTCAAGCTGAATCAATACTGCACGATAAGAATTCAAGAAGGTAAAATTTTCCGAAAAGTTCTGCAGCCTCTCGAAGATAAGTACAAACGTCTATGTACCGATCCGTAAGACTCTACTAAACCCTTTCATGACTCGTGAGACCTGTGTAACCTAGGCTCTGATACCAACTTGTCATGACCCAAAATCTAACCATGGTCGTGATGGCACCTATCGTGTTACAAGGCAAGCCTACTTCCCAAAATATTACTACTAAACCGATTATACGAAATTAATAAAACATTTCAACATTTAAATTTTTTCATAAACTAAATCAACTCTAAATATAATATAGAAAAATACGGAAACGAGTCCCAAACATCAGCGTGTCACTAAGTCATGAGCGTCTAAAACTATAAACTAAGATATATAAACTATCTAACTGTCCAAAAGAAGAAATAACAAGAGGAGTAACAAGGTCCTGCAGATGCTGGTAGCTACCTTGTAATCTCCACAGATAGTCGGCCTGAAATCAACGATCGCCACGCTCTAACTCACCTAGATCTGCACATAAAGTGCAAGGTGTAGTATGAGTATAACCACCTCAGTAGTAACAGAAATAACTAAGGAACTGAGCAGTGGTGACGAGCTAAGTAAAATAGTCCAATTATTTATTTTCACAATTTAAAAATTAATAGAAATAAATAGGTAAATTCCATAACTCAATAAATGCCACAAAGAATTTAACACATAAATGCAGCAATAGCAAAAGTAAATGCAACCTCACAGCATTGTCACTCCATCACTCATTACTCACACTCAACACTCAATACACTCAAAAAACTCAACACTCTGCGCTTACCAGGGGTTTGTACAGACTCCGAAGGGGCTCCCAAAACTCAAGCGCTAAGCACGGACAACTCACGTGCTACCATATCAATACCTGGTTCCGCACAGTCAACTTCTGTGCTAAGCGGACAACTCAAGCGCTATGGTATTAATATCCTCACAAACAGGCCCTCGGCCCTACTCAATCATGTACCTCACTAGCCTCACCATCATCAACAAATAAGGGAACACAGTCCACATCAAGTATCACATCATATTAGCAAATAATAGAGACTGAGGTAAACATGTACAATAATTTCTATGACTGAGTACAAATAATATGAGCATGAATAAAGCCTAAGCATGATCTCTAACATGAAGGCAAACAAGTTCAACAACAAGTAAACACATAACCATAGATAATAGTTATTAGGCCTCGTAGCCTCACGGGACGGACCAAGTCTCAATCCCTCGAGGTATACACCCACACGCTCGTCACCTAGCATGGGTATCACCTCCAAACAATCACATGATATCAAATTCTATGGGTTTATACACTCAAAGCTAGAGTTAAAACTGTTACTTACCCAAACCGCATAAACTCCTACTCCGGGATGCCCTCGTCTCTGAACTCGGTATCCAAAAGCTCCAAATCTAACAATAATCAGACTAATACCATCACCATGTGCTAAAGAATCGAATTCCACAATAAAAACTACAAAATATGCCAAAGATCCGAAATCGGCCAAAATTCGGCCCCCGGGCCCACATCTTGGAATCAGTCAAAAATGGAAGAATCATAAATCTCGTTCTATCCCGAGTCTAACCATATAAAATTTATCAAAATCGGACTCCGTTTGGTCCCTCAAATCCTCACATAAAACTCTCCAAAACTCAAACCCTAACTCCTTCAATTTCACTTTGAAATCATCAATTAAATCCCAAAAGCGACGATGGATTCATGAAATATAACCAAAACCGAGTAAAAAACACTTACCCCAATCCCTATGGTAAAAATCGAGCTTCGCAACTCAAAATATGACTGAATGAACAAACTCTAGTTTTATATATTTTTCTGCCAGCTATTTTGTCTCGTTTCTCATGCCAAACGATCCTAAAACTCATATTTTATGACTTTAATGGATTCCTTTTGAAATTCTAATCAAGTTAAGCTTTTGAATCACTCAATTTGACCTTATAATGAATGAGATTTCTAGGTTTTAATGTTTGCAAATAGTGCAGATTTTTAAATACGTCACCAGTGGCAATTTCGTAATTAAACTGGAAAAAAATGGCAATCTAATTCTTAGTAAAATGACCATAAAATCCTTATACGATGTCCAAATTTAATAATTCTTTTTGCTATGGGTCCGTAATTAAGATACAGATCTAATTCTTCAATTAAAAAAGAAATCGGAGCTCATTTATTCAATATGATATCATTTATACTTGCAGAAACGGCATCGAAACATAAGAAAAACGAGCGCAACACAACCCAAACATATCCAAAATTCACCCGAGGACCTCGGGACCTCAACCAATAATTCCGACAAGTTATGTATAACTGCCAGAACTTAGTCGAACCTCCGGAACACCCAAAACAACACCAAAATACCAAATCAACCTCGGATTCAAGCCTAAGAACTTCTAAACTTCTAACTTTCGCCAATTTAAGCCTAATTCTACCATGGATCTCCAAATTACATCCCTAACACACTTCTAAGTCTAAAACCACCCAACGAAGCTAATCGAATCATAAAAATCCAAATCCGAATTTGTTTACTTATAAGTCAACTTCTGATTGACTTTTCTAACTTAGCTTTCTAACTAAGAGACTAAGTGATCATTTCACTCCAAAACTACTCCGAATTCAAACCTACCAACTCGATACAACTCAACACAGATGAACAACACATAAAGAAATAGAAATGGGGGAAACGGGGCTATAACTCTCAGAATGAACGACCGGGTCGTTACATCCTCCCCCTCTTAAACAAACGTTCGTCCTCGAACGAGTCTAAAATATACCTGAAATCACATGATATAACACATAATTCAAACAGTTACAACGATGATTTCTAATCATAGTAGTTGCCCAAAACAACCAAATGCTGGTAATAAACCTCTTATTAGACAGAGCCTGAACAAGCTATATCAAGTCATAAATGAAACACCCATTAATCCTTGCTACATCTCAAGTAAACCCTTCTCGTCACATTCGATCAATCCAAACACAATCTCGCAGTCAAATTATACTCTCCACATAGCCATCAAATCACAAATCGCACTAATAGGGAAACTACCGGACATATAAGTCCACAAGCACGCAGCCGCACATTCAACTCCTCAGTGCTCAAGCTACAGTCAAAACCCGACATCAAGTCCTCCAGACTGGCCCAACATCAACACACATAAATCACATATCGCACCTCATTTAGGGAATCACAATCTATCGAGGCACAATGGATACTGAGCGCTCATGTGCGCATATGAATGCGTGAAAGGAATTCAAAGAGTTACATTCAAGCTGAATCAATACTGCACGATAAGAATTCAAGAAGGTAAAATTTTCCGAAAAGTTCTGCAGCCTCTCGAAGATAAGTACAAACGTCTATGTACCGATCCGCAAGACTCTACTAAACCCTTTCATGACTCGTGAGACCTGTGTAACCTAGGCTCTGATACCAACTTGTCACGACCAAAAATCTAACCATGGTCGTGATGGCGCCTATCGTGTTACAAGACAACCCTACTTCCCAAAATATTACTACTAAACCGATTATACGAAATTAATAAAACATTTCAACATTTAAATTTTTTCATAAACTAAATCAACTCTAAATATAATATAGAAAAATACAGAAACGAGTCCCAAACATCAGCGTGTCACTAAGTCATGAGCGTCTAAAACTATAAACTAAGATATATAAACTATCTAACTGTCCAAAAGAAGAAATGATAAGAGGAGTAACAAGGTCATGCGGATGCTGGTAGCTACCTTGCAATCTCCACAGATAGTCGGCCTGAAATCAACGAATGCCACGCTCTAACTCACCTGGATCTGCACATAAAGTGCAGGGTGTAGAATGAGTATAACCACCTCAGTAGTAACAAAAATAACTAAGGAACTGAGTAGTAGTGACGAGCTAAGTAAAACAGCCCAGTTATTTATTTTCACAATTTAAAATTAATAGAAATAAATAGGAAAATTCCATAACTCAGTAAATGCCACAAAGAAAGTTAACAAATAAATGAACAATAGCAAAAGTAAATACAACCTCACAGCAATGTCACTCCATCACTCATCACTCGCATTCGACACTCAACGCACTAAAAAATCTCAAAACTCTACGCTTAGTAGGGGTTTTGTAGAGACTCCGGAGGGGCTCCAAAAACCCAAGCGCTAAGCACGGACAACTCGCGTGCTGCCATATCAATACCTGGATTCGCACGATCAACTTACGTGCTACGCAGACAACTCACGCGCTATGGTATTAATGTCCTCACAAACAGGCCCTCGGCCCTGCTCAATCATGTACCTCACTAGCCTCACCATCATCAACAAATAAGGGAACACAGTCCACATCAAGTATCACATCATATTAGCAAAAAATAGAGACTGAGGTAAACATGTACAATAATTTCTATGACTGAGTACAAATAATATGAGCATGAATAAAGCCTAAGCATTATCTCTAACATGAAGGCAAACAAGTTCAACAACAAGTAAACACATAACCACAAATAATAATTATTAGGCCTAGCAGCCTCACGGGACGGACCAAGTATCAATCCCTCTAGGTATACACCCACACGCTCGTCACCTAGCATGGGTTTACCTCCAAACAATCACATGATATCAAATTCTTTGGGTTTATACCCTCAAAGCTAGAGTTAAAACTATTACTTACCCAAACCGCATAAACTCCTACTCCGGGATGCCCTCGTCTCTGAACTCGGTATTCAAAAGCTCTGAATCTAACCATAATCAGACTAATACCATCACCATGCGCTAAATAATCGAATTCCACAATAAAAACTACAAAATATGCCAAAGATTCGAAATCGGCCAAAATCCGGCCCCCGGGCCCACATCTTGGAATCAGTAAAAAATGGTAGAATCATAAACCTCGTTCCATCCCGAGTCTAACCATATAAAATTTATCAAAATCGAACTCCGTTTGGTCCCTCAAATCCTTACTAAAAACTCTCCAAAACTCAAACCCTAACTCCTTCAATTTCACTTTGAAATCATCAATCAAATCCCAAAAGCGATGATGGATTCATGAAATATAACCAAAACCGAGTAAAGAACACTTACCTCAATCCCTATGGTAAAAATCGCCCAAATCTGAGCTTCCCAACTCAAAATATGACCGAATGAACAAACCCTAGTTTTATACATTTTTCTGCCAGCTATTTTGTCTTGTTTCTTGTGCCAAAATATCCTAAAACTCTTATTTTATGATTTTAATGGATTCCTTGTAAAATTCTAGTCAAGTTAAGCTTTTGAATCACTCAATTTGATCTTATAATGAATGCAATTTCTAGGTTTTAATATTTATAAATAGTGCAGATTTTTAAATATGTCACCAGTGGCAATTTCGTTATTAAACTAAAAAATATCCGGCAACCTAATTCTTAGTAAAATGACCATAAAATCCTTATACGATGTCCAAATTTGATAATTCTTTTTGCTATGGGTCCGTAATTAAGATACGGATCTAATTCATCAATTAAAAAAGAAACCGGAGCTCATTTATTCAATATGATATCATTTATACTTGAAGAAACGACATTGAAACATAAGAAAAACGAGCGCAACACAACCCAAACATATTTAAAATTCACCCGAGGCCCTCGGGACCTCAACCAATAATTCTGACAAGTCATGTATCACTGTCAGAACTTAGTCGAACCTCCGGAACACCCAAAACAACACCAAAATACCAAATCAACCTCGGATTCAAGCCTAAGAACTTCTAAACTTCTAACTTTCGCCAATTTAAGCCTAATTCTACCATAGATCTACAAATTACATCCCTAACACACTTCTAAGTCTAAAACCACCCAACGAATCTAATCAAATCATAAAAATCCAAATCCGAATTTGTTTACTTATAAGTCAACTTCCGATTGACTTTTCTAACTTAGCTTTCTAACTAAGAGACTAAGTTATCATTTCACTCCAAAACTACTCCGAACCCAAACCTACCAACTCGATACAACTCAACACAGATGAACAACATATAAAGAAATAGAAATGGGGGAAACGAGGCTATAACTCTCAGAATGAATGACCGGGTCGTTACATCCTTCCCCTCTTAAAAAAACGTTCGTCCTCGAACGAGTCTAAAATATACCTGAAATCACATGATATAACACATAATTCAAACACTTACAACGATGATTTCTAATCATAGTAGTTGCCCAAAACAACCAAATGCTGGTAATAAACCTCTTATTAGACAGAGCCTGAACAAGCTATATCAAGTCACAAATCAAACACCCATTAATCCTTGCTACATCTCAAGTAAACCCTTCTCGTCACATTCGATCAACCCAAACACAATCTCGCAGTCAAATCATACTCTCCATATAGCCATCAAATCACAAATCCCGTTAATAGGGAAACTACCAGACATATAAGTCCACAAGCACGCGGTCGTACATTAAACTCCTCAGTGCTCAAGCTACAGTCAAAACCCGACATCAAGTCCTCCAGACTGGCCCAACATCAACACACATAAATCACATATCGCACCTCATCTAGGGAATCACAATCCATCGAGGCACAATGGATACTGAGCGCTCATGTGCGCATATGAATGCGTGAAAGGAATTCAAAGAGTTACACTTCAAGCTGAATCAATACTGCACGATAAGAATTCAAGAAGGTAAAATTTTCCTAAAAGTTCTGCAGCCTCTCGAAGATAAGTACAAACGTCTATGTACCGATCCGCAAGACTCTACTAAACCCTTTCATGACTCGTGAGACCTGTGTAACCTAGGCTCTGATACCAACTTGTCACGACCAAAAATCTAACCATGGTCGTGATGGCGCCTATCGTGTTACAAGACAACCCTACTTCCCAAAATATTACTACTAAACCGATTATACGAAATTAATAAAACATTTCAACATTTAAATTTTTTCATAAACTAAATCAACTCTAAATATAATATAGAAAAATACAGAAACGAGTCCCAAACATCAGCGTGTCACTAAGTCATGAGCGTCTAAAACTATAAACTAAGATATATAAACTATCTAACTGTCCAAAAGAAGAAATGATAAGAGGAGTAACAAGGTCATGCGGATGCTGGTAGCTACCTTGCAATCTCCACAGATAGTCAGCCTGAAATCAACGAATGCCACGCTCTAACAAACCTGGATCTGCACATAAAGTGCAGGGTGTAGAATGAGTATAACCACCTCAGTAGTAACAAAAATAACTAAGGAACTGAGTAGTAGTGACGAGATAAGTAAAACAGCCCAGTTATTTATTTTCACAATTTAAAATTAATAGAAATAAATAGGTAAATTCCATAACTCAGTAAATGTCACAAAGAAAGTTAACAAATAAATGAACAATAACAAAAGTAAATACAACCTCACAGCAATGTCACTCCATCACTCATCACTCGCATTCGACACTCAACGCACTAAAAAAACTCAAAACTCTGCGCTTAGCAGGGGTTTTGTACAGACTCCAGAGGGGCTCCAAAAATCCAAGCGCTAAGCACGGACATTTCGCGTGCTGCCATATCAATACCTGGATTCGCATGGTCAACTTACGTGCTACGCGGACAACTCACGCGCTATGGTATTAATATCCTCACAAACAGGCCCTCGGCCCTGCTCAATCATGTACCTCACTAGCCTCACCATCATCAACAAATAAGTGAACATAGTCCTCATCAAGTATCACATCATATTAGCAAATAATAGAGACTGAGGTAAATATGTACAATAATTTCTATGACTGAGTACAAATAATATGAGCATGAATAAAGCCTAAGCATTATCTCTAACATGAAGGCAAACAAGTTCAACAACAAGTAAACACATAACCACAAATAATAATTATTAGGCCTCGCAGCCTCACGGGACGGACCAAGTCTCAATCCCTCGAGGTATACACCCACACGCTCGTCACCTAGCATGGGTATCACCTCCAAACAATCACATGATATCAAATTCTTTGGGTTTATACCCTCAAAGCTAGAGTTAAAACTGTTACTTACCCAAACAGCATAAACTCCTACTCCGGGATGCCCTTGTCTCTGGACTCGGTATTCAAAAGCTCCGAATCTAACCATAATCAGACTAATACCATCACCATGCGCTAAAGAATCGAATTCCACAATAAAAACTACAAAATATGCCAAAGATTCGAAATCGGCCAAAATCCGGCCCCCGGGCCCACATCTTGGAATCAGTCAAAAATGGTAGAATCATAAACCTCGTTCTATCCCGAGTCTAACCATATAAAATTATCAAAATCGGACTCCGTTTGGTCCCTCAAATCCTCAGTTAAAACTCTTCAAAACTCAAACCTAACTCACTCAATTTCACTTTGAAATCATCATTCAAATCCCAAAAGCGATGATGGATTCATGAAATATAACCAAAACCGAGTAAAGAACACTTACCCCAATCCCTATGGTAAAAATCGCCTCCAAAATCGCCCAAATCTGAGCTTCCCAACTCAAAATATGACAAAATGAACAAACCCTAGTTTTATATATTCTTCTACCATATATTTTGTCTCGTTTCTCGTGCCAAACGATCCTAAAACTCATATTTTATGACTTTAATGGATTCCTTGTTAAATTCTAGTCAAGTTAAGTTTTGAATCACTCAATTTGACCTTATAATATATGAGATATCTAGGTTTTAATGTTTGCAAATAGTACAGATTTTTAAATACGTCGCCAGTGGCTATTTCGTAATTAAACTGAAAAATTTGGCAACTTAATTCTTAGTAAAATGACCATAAAATTCTTATACGATGTACAAATTTGATGATTCTTTTTGCTATGGGTCCGTAATTAAGATACAGATCTAATGCTTCAATTAAAAAAGAAATCGAAGCTCATTTATTCAATATGATATCATTTATACTTGAAGAAACAGCATCGAAACATAAGAAAAACGAGGGCGACACAACCCAAACATATCCAAAACTCACCCAAGGCCCTCAGGACCTCAACCAATAATTCCGACAATCATGTATCTCTGCCAGAACTTAGTAGAACCTCCGGAACACCTAAAACAACACCAAATCAACCTCGGATTCAAGCCTAAGAACTTCTAAACTTTTAACTTTCGCCAATTTAAGCCTAATTCTACCATGAATCTCCAAATTACATCACTAGCACACTTCTAAATCTAAAACCACCCAACGAAGCTAATCGAATCATAAAAATCCAAATTCGAATTCACTTACTTATAAGTCAACTTCCGATTGACTTTTCTAACTTAGCTTTCTAACTAAGAGAATAAGTGATCATTTCAATCCAAAACTACTCCGAACCTAAACCTACCAACTCGATACAACTCAACACAGATGTACAACACATAAAGAAACAGAAATGGGGGAAACGGGGCTATAACTCTCAGAATGAATGACCGGGTCGTTACATCCTTCCCCTCTTAAACAAACGTTCGTCCTCGAACGAGTCTAAAATATACCTGAAATCACATGATATAACACATAATTCAAACACTTACAACGATGATTTCTAATCATAGTAGTTGCCCAAAACAACCAAATGCTGGTAATAAACCTCTTATTAGACAGAGCCTGAACAAGCTATATCAAGTCACAAATCAAACACCCATTAATCCTTGCTACATCTCAAGTAAACCCTTCTCGTCACATTCGATCAATCCAAACACAATCTCGCAGTCAAATCATACTCTCCACATAGCCATCAAATCACAAATCCCACTAATAGGGAAACTACCGGACATATAGGTCCACAAGCACGCGGTCGCACATTAAACTCCTCAGTGCTCAAGCTACAGTCAAAACCCGACATCAAGTCCTCCAGACTGGCCCAACATCAACACACATAAATCACATCTCGCACCTCATCTAGGGAATCACAATCCATCGATGCACAATGGATACGGAGCGCTCATGTGCGCATATGAATGCGTGAAAGGAATTTAAAGAGTTACACTTCAAGCTGAATCAATACTGCACGATAAGAATTCAAGAAGGTAAAATTTTCCTAAAAGTTCTGCAGCCTCTCGAAGATAAGTACAGACGTCTCTGTACCGATCAGCAAGACTCTACTATACCCGCTCATGACTCGTGAGACCTATGTAACCTAGGCTCTGATACCAACTTGTCACGACCCAAAATCTAACCATGCTCATGATGGCGCCTATCGTGTTACAAGGCAATCCTACTTCCCAAAATATTACTACTAAACCGATTATATGAAATTAATAAACATTTCAACATTTAATTTTTTCATAAACTAAATCAACTCTAAATATAATATAGAAAAATACGGAAACGAGTCCCAAGCATCAGCTTGTCACTAAGTCATGAGCTTCTAAAACTATAAACTAAGATATATAGACTGTCTAACTGTCCAAAAGAAGAAATGACAAGAGGAGCAACAAGGTCCTGTGGACGCTGGCAGCTACCTTGTAATCTCCATCGATAGCCGGCCTGAAATCAACGATCACCACGCTCTAACTCACCTGGATCTGCACATAAAGTGCGGGGTGTAGTATGAGTACAACCACCTCAGTAGTAACAGAAATAACTAAGAACTGAGCAGTAGTGACGAGCTAAGTAAAACAGTCTAATTATTTATTTTCACAATTTAAAAATTAATAGAAATAAATAGGTAAATTCCATAACTCAGTAAATGTCACAAAGAAAGTTAACAGATAAATGCAGCAATAGCAAAAGTAAATACAACCTCACAGCAATGTCACTTCATCACTCATCACTCGCATTCGACATTCAACGCACTCAAAACACTCAACACTCTGCGCTTACTAGGGGGTTTGTATAGACTCTGGAGGGGCTCCCAAAGCCCAAGCGCTAAGCACGGACCACTCACATGTTACTATATCAATACCTGGATCCGCACAGTCAATTCACGTGCTATGCGGACAACTCACGCGCAATGGTATTAATATCCTCACAAACAGGCCCTCGGCCTTACCCAATCATGTACCTCACTAGCCTCACCATCATCAACAAATAAGGGAACACAACTCACATCAAGTATCACAACATATTAGCAAATAATAGAGACTAAGGTAAACATGTACATTAATTTCTATGAATGAGTACAAATAATGTGAGCATGAATAAAGCCTAGGCATAATCTCTAACATGAAGGCAAACAAGTTCAACAACAAGTAAACACATAACCACAGATAATAGCTATTAGGCCTTGCAGCCTCACAGGACGGACTAAGTCTCAATCCCTCGAGGTATACACCCACACGCCCGTCATCTAGCATGGGTATTACCTCCAAACAATCACATGATATCAAATTCTCCAGGTTTATACCCTCAAAGCCAGAGTTAAAACCGTTACTTACCTAAATCACATAAACTCCTACTCCGGGATGCCCTCGTCTCTGGACTCGGTCTCCAAAAGCTCCGAATCTAACTATAATCAGATTAATACCATCATCATGTGCTAAAGAATCAAATTCCACAATAAAAACTACAAAATATGCCAAAGATCCTAAATCAACCAAAATCCGGCCCTTGTAATTAGTCAAAAATGGCAGAATCATAAACCTCATTCTATCCCGAGTGTAACCGTATAAAATTTATCAAAATCGGAATCTATTTGGTCCCTCAAATCCTCACTTAAAACTCTCCAAAAATCAAATTCTAACTCCCTCAATTTCACTTTGAAATCATCAATCAAATCTCAAAAGCGATGATGGATTCATGAATTATAACCAAATCCGAGTAAATAACACTTACCCCAATCCCTATGGTGAAAATCACCTCCAAAATAGCCCAAATCGAGCTCCCCAACTCAAAATATGATCGAATGAACAAACCCTAGTTTTATATATTTTTCTGTCAGATATTTTGCCTCGTTTCTCGTGCCAAACGATCCCGAAACTAATATTTTATGACTTTAATGGATTCCTTGTGAAATTCTAGTCAAGTTAGGCTTTTGAATCACTCGATTTGACCTTATAATGAATGAGATATCTAGGTTTTAATATTTGCAAATGGTGCAGATTTTTAAATACGCTGTCAGTGGCAATTTCGTTATTAAACTGAAAAATCTGGCAACCTAATTCTTATTAAAATGATCATAAAATCCTCATACGATGTCCAAATTCGACGTTTCTTTTTGTTACGGGTCCGTAATTATGATATAGATCTAATGCTTCAATAAAAAAAATCGGAACTCATTTATTCAATATGATATCATTTATACTTGAAAAAACGGCGTCGAAACATAAGAAAAACGAGCGCAACACAACCCAAATATATCCAAAACTCACCCGAGGCCCTCGGGACCTCAACCAATAATTATAACAAGTCATATATTGTCACACCTCCTTTTTGCGCGCCGGCCCCGAAGGGTTAGAAATGCGCGAGGTGGAGTTTTTCCAATTTAAGTGACAATATTCGAAATGAGATTATTTATTTAATTCAGAGTCGCCACTTGGGAAAGGTTTGGCTTTTGGTGTCCCAAGTCACCGGTTTATCTTGAATCCCAAATCGAGGAAATTTTCGACTTTTCCAAATGAAGTCTGCGAACCAGAAATTCTAAGTAAGGAATTCTGTTGACCCGAGGGAAGGTGTTAGGCACCCTCGAATCTCGTGGTTCTAGCACGGTCGCTTAAATTGTTATAATGGCTAAAATATCTGATTTAAATACATGTTGTGACTTATGTGCTTTTATTAAGTTTAAACCGCTTTTATTATTATCATTTATTTTTATAGAATTGCAACGTCGTGAAAATGCATCTCGAACCATGTCACAATCAATGCACCCGTAGTTGTTAACACATTTCGACTCCGTTGAGATTTGAATTTGGGTCACATAAATGCGCACCCGAATTTAAGAATGTAATTTAATTAAGCCGCGCCTAAAGAGTCTAACGTGTTATTATTTTTTGAGAAGGCCATGAGATTCACTAAACGGCCTAGCCTGAATTCTAAATATTATGATTAGTTGTTGAGGGCCCCGCAATTTGCATTTTTATTTGGCGAGACTCGCCTCATTATTTTAAAAGAGGATATCCTACAGTGACTACATTTCTATTATTTTTTGTTTCCAGAAATAGAAGAAAGAAAGATGTATGCTAATTGAAGTATATGCTTTGGCCTAAACCGGATTCCTATCAATTTCTAATTACTTATAAAGTGAAAAGACGCCATACCTTACGAAAATGCTTTGGTTGAACAAAGAAATTACATGTGAGATGGATGAAATGCAATACTTAATCCGACAACATCCTTAAGTCGAATCTAAATCGGATTGCTTAAACAGGATTAACAGAGTTCTTTATTAAAAGACGTTACTGATAATGTTCAAAACTAGTCCTATAAACTGCCTAAAGAAATCGAAACTGGATGATTTAGGACTGTCTTATATTTGGCTAGATTTAACAGCCATTTGCCCCTACCTATTCAAACATAACTGGAAGAAGAGTTTGAATTAACAATTCTACCAAATCATAGCTCATTCCATAAATTATATGACTACATCACGTGTACTGCCAAACAACCAATGTGTTTTCTATTAAGTACAAACTTACCAATGTGTTTTCTATTGGACTACAAATAACAGAATTTATACAACTTTAACAATATTCACAAAGCTGTAAAGTAAGGCAACAGCTGATTAAAAATTTCTTCAGATCTTTCAATTCATGCCTCTCATGATTACATCAGTATGAAATGTGTACCTGGATGTTGAATACGACAGAAGAAAAGGAAGGAGATAGAGAAAATCAGCAGCAGCAGGAACAAAGTAACAGCAGCAATCGAAACAACACAGCAGAACAGATTCTATTGCAAGAAGTGGAGCTATAGTTGAAGAGAAAGCAGCCAAATGAAACAGCACACTGTGGTGGAAACAAAACTCCAGACAATCCAATTCCGAGATATACCAGATGCAACAAAACACTAACAATAATCTCGATTGAAACTTAGAAGAAGCAACACTGCCTAACACATTAATAACAGATGAACTTCAGACAAACAAAACCAAGTTTCTGATTTCCTAATCTGTTTTATCTCTTTCTTACTCTCCTTCTATTTCTGTATCCTTGTGTATCTATGTATATCCTCCTCTATCAGATGTCCTCTTTTTTTTTCTATATCCTCACAGTGTGCCTCTGTCTCCCCCCGTCCAATTCTATCAGATGTCCTGCCCTTTTATAAGCCTAAAGTCATACTAAAACACAGCCTGTTCAACAACCAAAAACCCCTCCCATGTGGTTTGTCTTGTTTCAGTTTCCACTTACTTTAAATATAGACCAACTCACATGATATTCCCTGGCAGACTTACCTTTTAAGTGGTTTAATACTTCTTAACTAAAGCAGGGTAATGGGCAGCAGAATATATCTGACAGCATGTGCTGTCGATTATTATATTCAAAAGCCCTTATGCAGGGCACAGGCTGTGCACAAATGCACCTGTGGTGCACAAATGCACATGTTGTGCAGAAGGTGCACATGCCCTCCAATTCAGAGTTAAACAAACATTCCTTTTTACATTTCTGATTCAAATTAACAACTATAAGTAAACAAACTCAGTTCCTAATTGATTCAAACAAATGTGTCCAGAAGCAAATCGATTTGTTATTGTTCAGGCAATTGAAACTAATTGACGACACATGTCGACTCGACTATATTAATCATAACATGCACAACGTAGCCAAAAATC